>NC_137022.1:9218108-9243108 GCF_032717465.1 Coenobita brevimanus | reverse complement strand
CAAATAACCACTGGGGTCCAACAACTGATATTCTAAGTCTGGTCCAAAGTCATATCCTCTGCTGGTGGGTGTCTGCCACTTCTGTGTTCCTGCGACTGCTTGCAATAGTGAAATGTGTATGTGTCTGTGTCTGTGTTTGAGTGTGTGTGTGTGTGTGTGTGTGTGTGTGTGTGTGTGTGTGTGTGTGTGTGTGTGTGTGTGTGTGTGTGTGTGTGAGAGAGAGAGAGAGAGAGAGTGATATCTATCGACTGGGTGTTTTAGCCACGTGTGTGCTGTTGTGAAGGTTCTTATTACTCTTTATGCCTCCATCTTCTCATCATCCGCCACACCATTATTCCTCACTCCACGTATCTTCATCCTTTCCTCCAACCTTCTTTGCCCTCTCCTTCTCACATCATGCCACCATAACATCCACCTCCACCACCCACACCATCCTCCACAGCGCTATATCGTATTTTGCAGATGTTTTATGGGCAAGTTACGTGTTTGGCTTGAGCAATGGCGGACTCCAAGGAAGGATAACTCCTTGGCGTTATGCAACCCTAATATGGGGCTAGAGTCTTAACTACGATTTTAAGAAGTTCAGTGATGACCTCTCGTCGTATGACTGATATCAGTCTTCATCAACACTGTCACGACAACAGAAACAAACTAATTTTCTTTTCTCCGCCGCACTGGTGTCTTGCCGTGTTTGTCACGCAGTTACAGTCAGTCTTAAAGTGACCTCTCATCGCCTAAACAAAGCTTAGTTAATAAACAAAACTATTGCTGTAATACGTGCTAAAAGATGCCATTTGGAGTGACATGAAAATTGAACGCGTCAATTCGAATAACTAAAGTTGCGGCCACACTTGCCACAAACATGTGATCGACAAGAAGAAATGAGGCTCTGGAGTACTACCAACTTTCAGACATGTATTGCAACAGCTATAACCTGGTGCCTCTTTTCATCCCGTCGATCACATGTCTCAAGCAAGTGTGGCAGCTCCCAAATGTGGACATCCTATTAGATAATGCCACCAATGCAATGGCCGGTCACCTGCCTTTAAATGTTCTGCATCATGGGAACCTTGCCTTGGGACACTACGCCTTGCTTGGGATAAACGAGATCTGATTCTAAGCTTCATGGCGTGCAGTTCTCTTTAAGTTATAGTTATAGACGTTTGTTGCTCCCTACTTAAAGAGACTGTCTGACAGTCTGTTAATTTTCCACAGAGGCATCATATATATACCACAGAGGCATCAAATATATACCACAGAGGCATCAAATATATACCACAGAGGCTCCATATATATAAATATAAATATATATATATATATATATATATATATATATATATATATATATATATATATATATATATATATATATATATATATATATATATATATATATATATATATATATATATATCTCCCATTGGAGCCCAGTGTCCAGAGTATTGGAAAGAACTTGGAATTTTCACATCTTAATAAAGGGGAACCCCCGGGTAGGGACCAATGAGCTTCGCGACTATGAGCCGATAGGCGGAGGGCAGTACGGTTAGTACCCTCCCAGTGCAATGCCTCGCCTAGCAACTCTGGGATCCAATGGGTTAATGAGTGGCAAATCTATCAATTTATATATATATATATATATATATATATATATATATATATATATATATATATATATATATATATATATATATATATATATATATATATATATATATATATATATATATATATATATCCATCCATCCATCCATCATCCAATCCTATGTTGCCCCGTGAGGAGAGTAGGAGCCCGGGGCTAGGCAGTTGGTCTCGACATTTAAGATGAGGGTGACCAGCCTCACTCATCCCTGAGTGGCATTACATGAGCAATCAACCCCAACCACCCCTTTGATATAACCCTTCACCGGCTCAACCCGACTGGAGCGCAATAATTACCCACTTAACCACCAGGTGCCAAAATTTGGCTATATAGTTACCACCCAGCAAGTAAATGGTTTCCTGGTGTACAGGAAACCATTTGACTTGTCACTCAGTGTAGAGTCACCCACAGGCAGAAGGAAAAGGAAAGAATGAAGGAAAGAAAGACAGAGGAGGGAGTGTAAAGTCGCCCGTAGGCAGAAGGACAAGGAAAGAATGAAGGAAAGAAAGACAGAAGAAGATGGAAGGAAAGAAGGATGGAAGAGAGGAAAGGGCAGACACCTGAGAGCAGCATTACATCAAGTGAGTGTATGGTGAGCGTCCCCACCTATCACAATATATATATATGGAGCCTCTGTGGTACAGTGGTAGAGTGTGCGTTTCGTACACGGGTGAACCAGGGTTCGCGCCCCGCCAGGGTAATAAACTTTGGGAGTGTTTACCCGGCCACGTACTGCAATGGCGGACACAATGGGTGCCGTGGTTGAACCAGTGTCGCTTACTATAAAGTATGCTTGCACACGTGGTTCACAGACTACACACACATCCAAAGCCACTTCAACACTACATTACACTTACAAGCACTTCTCACCCTACATACAATCTCTACTAGACAGCCTAAGCCACTTGGTGGAGATACATTGGCTGTATCGTCCCTACTTAGGTCGGGATAGGCCGGTCCTGCAGTGGATACTCAAACGGCTCATGATGATGAATATATATATATTTATATATATATATATATATATATATATATATATATATATATATATATATATATATATATATATATATATATATATATAAAACCAACCAACACGTGTTCCCTACGTGACAGTTAGTGGGTTGGCAGAGGGTTAATGCCCCTCCCCGGAAAACAACTAACTAAAAATTACGAACAAGTAGCATCGGACCAGGATTGACCAAAAGGTGACGACTAAGGACCCAACAAAGGATATGGTATGATAGCTACTTAGAATGTAAAGGGTGCAAATGTTGAGGTGAAAGAAAGAAAGATTGTCCAGGTGCTTGAGGGTACGAAATTGGACGTGTGTGGATTAACTGAAACTAAATGGAACGGTGAGAGTGTGAAAGAATGGGAGTATGGATGGGATATATGCACGGGAGTAGGTGAGAATGAGAGGGCATGAAAAGGAGTGTGTATTGTTGTGAGTAACAGATGGAAGGAGAATATAAGAGAGTATGGATCGGTTGGCTCAAGGATTTTGTGGGTAAGATTGAAAGTTGGACTACAAATGTGGGCGACTGTGTGCGTGTATGCGCCAGCGTAAGATTGAGCAAGCAAAATGGGAGAAGAGTTCTGGACAAATGTGGAAGCATGAATGGAAAAGTTTGAAAGGAATGAGAAAGTGTTTTTGATTGGAGATATGAATGGAAAAGTAGGGAATGTGAAGGTGGCTGGAGTAGTTGGTGAGTGAGGTGTGCGTGCAGAGATGGATGAGAGATGGATGAGGGGGTTGGTGATAGCCAATACCCTCTTCAGGCACAAAATGATCCATCGGTATATGTGGCAGGTGATGAGAAGAGTGGGTGGTGAACTGAATGAACGGAAGGCAATGATTGATTATGTGTGTGTGGACTTACAGAATGAAGGTCCGAAGAAAATGGAGAAATAGCAGAAGAGAAGGAGAGGAGGAAGTAGTTCATGCAAGGAGTGTGGAAGGGTTGCAAGAGGATGGAAAAAAGGCAGAATCTAAGAGAGAAGTGGAGGAGCGATTGGGTAAATATGGACTGAAGCAGATGGGGGACATGGAAGGTGTGTGCAAAATATTCACAAAAGAAATCTGTGCAGCATGTGAGATGGTGTGTGGGATGAAGAGAAGATGAAAGGGGGTGCAGGGAACAGCATGGTGGAATGAAGAAGTGAGAGAGGCTGTGGAACAAAAGAAAAAAAGCATATAGTGAGTGGATGAGAAACTGGGGTATGAAAGAAGTTGAGAGACAGAAGAGAGTGTTATATATAGAGAGGAAAAAAGAGGTGAAAAGATTAGTAAGAGAGAGTAAGAAGAGAGTGGATGAGGAATTTGGAAGGAATTTGAGTGTAAAGTGGAGGGAATGTAAGAAAATGTTCTGGAAAGAGGTAATGAGTGTTAGACAGGATGCCAAAGAAGTTAGTTGGGAAGTGAAAGATAAAAATGGTAGATTACTAGTGGAGAAGGGAGAAAAAGTGAGCAGATGGAGAGAACACTTTAATGAATTGTTGAGCATAGAGAATGAAAGTAATGTTAGTGTAAGTGGCTGGGGAATGGCTGGGAGACGGAGGGATGTGAGAAGAGGGGAAGAAATCAGTAGGATGAAAGTTGTGGAAGCAATGAAGAAAGTTGAAATGATGAAAGCTCCAGGAATTGATTGAGTATGTGGTGAAATGTTGAAGCATGGGGGAGAGATAGTAGTAGAATGGATGTGGAAGATGTGCAGATTAGCCTGGGAGGAAGGGAAAGTCCCGGATGATTAGAAGTCAGGTATAATTATTCCCTTGTACAAAGGAAAACGGGGAAAAAGAAGCGTGTAGTAATCAGAGGGCATTTGTCTTCTTAGTGTAGTGGGAAAAGTATATGGTAGGATACTTATTGACGGAGTTAAGGAAATAACAGTGAAATTAGTTGGAGAAGAACAGGGAGGTTTTATGAAGGGAAGAGGTTGTGTAGATCAGATATTCATTCTTAGATCTTTAGTGGAAAGTTTCTCGAGAAGGGAAAGAAGTTGCATGCAGCGTTCATGGATTAGGAGGAAGCATATGAGAGGGTGGATCGACAAGGATTGTGGAATGTATTAAGAATGTATGGAGTGGATGGGAAGTTACTGAATGCCGTGAAGAGTATGTATGAGGGTGCTTAGGCTGTGATCAGTGTGGATAATGAACTGAGTGAATTCTTCTATTAGAAGGTTGGATTGAAACAGGGATGTGTCATGTCTCCATTTTTGTTCAATCTGTATATGGATGGGGTTATAAAGGAGATACATAGTAGGGCAGTGGATGTTGGAGTGGCGCTAGTGAGAGATGGCAGTGTTTGGAAACCCCCTGTACTGTTATTTGCAGATGATACTGTGTTGTTAAGTGAAGATAAAGGGGAGCTGCAAGGCTTGGTGGAGGAGTTTGGGAGAGTGTGTAAGAAACGGAATCTAAAGGTGATTGTAAGGAAGACTAAGGTCATGGTATTCAAGAGAAATGAAATCAGTGAATGTACAGTGAGGCTGGAACAGGAGGAAATGGAAAATGTGAGTGCGTTTAAATACTTGGGTAGTGTGATGAATAAGGATGGAAGTTTAGACGGTGAAGTGCATGAAAGGGTACAACTAGGAGGAATGGTTGCTGGTTCCTTGAAAACAGTGATAAGAAACAGGGAAGAGAGCATGGAAGTGAAAAAGTTACTACATGACAGTATCATGATACAATTCTAACGTATGGAAGTGAAGCTTAGACCTTGTTGGAGAGACAGAACTGAAGAGTGAGAGCAGCGGAAATGAGTTATTTGAGAGTTGCATGTGGGGTCACATGGAGAGACAGACTGACAAATGAGGAAATGAAGGAGCATTGTTGTGTGGACGTGGATGTGACAGGAAGCATTAGAAGAAACACATTTTTTTTTATGTGTCCGACTCTGGGCATAGGCTTCACAGTCTGCTCCCAAGGCCCAGTAGTCCTTCTACATACCATACACCTCTACATGTCACCACTTCGGCGCTAACACCCACCGTCCATATTGAATACATGCTAGGGCTGTCTCATACAGGACTGGTGTATTGGTATTAGCGGGGGTATTTTTACGACATGTCGGCGGGTCTTCTGGTAAATCAGTAAAGTCAGTTATTATTAAATTCAAATCCTTAAACTGCTCTCTGTCCCAGCAGGGATTTGAACCTGGGTTCGGTAAGACTGCAGATCATCTCTCTACCGACTAAGCCACCGCCTCCCCCACTGAGGAGGTTTGGCCATGTGGAGAGGATGGAGAGTGAGAGACTGACGAGGAGAGTGTATGTGAGTGAGATGGAGGGGGGGAGAGGGAGGAGGAGGTCAAGGATGAGATGGAGGGATGGAGTGGAGAGGTATATGAGATAGGGGGGTGTAAGCTGGAAGAAGGGCAGTGAAATGGCGGGGAACAGGGCGACATGGAGGCGATTTGTTTGTGGTCAACCTTTAAGGGATATATATATATATATATATATATATATATATATTGTTACGTTGTCCGCCTTTCCGTTCCCACGGGTGCAGCCGTTACAGCTGGGCTAGGGGGATTATGCAGTATGTATCCACGTCATTCGCGGAGTTTATATTAGCGAGTGCTACAAATTCTTTTGTTTCTTTCGTTCCCGCCACTGAGGGCAATTTTATTTTATACCATGCTGAGTATGCATTTGATTATTTTGATTGTCTTATGTGAGCTACCAGTATATTTAATGATGTTTTGCTTGCATTAGAAGTACCAATTCATTGTATAGAGAGAGAGAGGGGCACGAATATAAGTTCTTATTAATTAATTTGATTCATGCGTTCGCGCTTGGCCGTGCGCGAGCCTTGATCAGAGGCAGTATCTTCCCAGCCAGCTTTAGTATCGGGTGTTTGTACACTCTCTCTCTCCCCAGTCATATTTTGTATAGAGAAGCCAAGCTGGCATTTTCATTTAAGTTTATTTTTATTCTCTTTGTTGCTGACTGAGGAAAGTAGTTATTTTGTTTTGTGACCTTGTTGTCTTTGGAGGGCCAGTCTGGCTCACCGTAGTTTCTCGCTGCCTTAATTAACGTTCCCCCAACACACGTACATACACACACACCCCTAACCCCTACACTGTTTAATCCCATCTCTTTGCACAAGGCTAGTGAGAACTATCGTGAGCCGTCAACTGCGTTCCCCCTTGGACACGGGTTAAGTTGAAAGTCGTCACCACCGGAAGTAAGTGGGAGGTGTTCCTGTAGACTGTCTCGGGCGGTATTACTTCCGGTAGTGACGATAGTAGGTTAGATCTATAGGTAGGCTGTTCCGTTTTATTATCAAAGTACAGAGTGTTGCGTTCTTAAGTAAGTACCTTTCCGTTGCGCAGTTTTTCTCTAGTTTGCGGAGTGTCAGTGCCGGGGTCTGCGTTATTTTTGCAACGCAGTGGAGGCCGATCATCTAAGGCTGACTTGTTGTCTTTTTTGTAATAGCCCCGGGCTGGCGCCACCGTAACAGTGGCGACCTCGCATCAGGATATCCTAACAGTGCCTTTTTCTTGCTAGGATATCGTTACCTTGGCGTTCTCTGTGCTTTGAGGTGAAGTTGATGTGTTTGTAGTTTCTCAGTCAGCATTAGTATTTCGTTATTCAGTACTGCCATTGATTTGTCGCCATGGAGTCACGCGTGTCTACACCAGATCGCGTACGTGCTGAGTCACCTGTGGATATGGAAAATATGGAACAACGAGAGGCACATAGCAAAGGTACTCCCCGTGTGAGCCCTGAGTTTGACTATGGTGCTGAAATGCCTCGTTTTGCTACCCCGCTATTACCATCTATGATGCCGCCGAGCCAGTTTAGAGCAGTTCCCCCAGGTATGTCTAGTGCTTTCCCTGGAGTTGTTCATTCCACTCCCATATACCCTGGAGTCTTGTCACCGGAGGCTCAGTTGCAGTTGGAGTTGAAAAAGATGGAGATGCAGCGTGCAAAAGAAGAGAGGGAGATGGAGATGCAGCGTGCAAGAGAGATGGAGTTGCAGCGTGAAAAAATGCGATTTGAGCTGGAGAAGACTCGTTTGGAGGTGACTGCCAATAGACCAACTTCAGATACCCAAACCTCAGGCCGTGCAGAGGATAGGGAGAGTTGGTTCTCAAGGAGTCTAAAATTAGTGCCAGCATTTGATGAGTTGAAGGTGACAGAATGGTTTGTTAGATTTGAGAAGAAGGCTAGGGAGTTTGAGTGGCCAAGGCAGCGCTGGGTGGGGTTGGTATCTAATGTGCTGAAGGGAAAAGCCTTGGAAGTGTATAATAGGTTGAGCCCTGAGGATGTAGATGATTATGATGAATTTAAAACAGCCATCCTGAAGGCATATGAACTTAGACCAGAGGCTTATCGGTTGTTGTTCCGTGGTGCTCGGAAAAGGCCTGCTGACACCTATATGGCCTACGCCAGGTATCTGGAGGAGAGGTTAGACGAGTGGTTGCTGAGTGAGAGCGCCTATTCGTATAACGAGGTGCGTGAACTGCTTTTGATGGAACATTTTACCAACATGGCTGACAAAGAAATTGGTGTTAAAATTAGGGAGAAGAGATTCAAGACCGTGAAGGAAGCAGCGACGTGGGCTGATGACCGGGTGTTTGCCTTGCGGAGTATGGGGGTCAAGTATGCTAATTTTCAGTATTCCAGGGAGAGGACTGTGAGTGGCCCTGCCTTGGATAAATCTCCCGTGAATCAGTCCAAGTGAAGTTCAGAGGAGAAAAAGAATTCAGGGAGAAAGAGCCCTGTATCCAGTTCGAAGCTAGTTTGTTACTTTTGCAAACAGAGTGGGCACATCAAGCCTAACTGCCCTAAGTGGAAGGCCTCCCAAAATGCCAAACCAGTGGCACTAATTGTAGGTTCGAGTCAGGTGAACGAGAGGAGTTGGGAGAGTAACGGTGAGGGAGAAGTCTGTGGAAAGCTGGAGTGCAGCCGGCTGTGCTCGCTGCCAGCTCAGGCTGAAAAGGTTACCCAACATGCTACGCCACCTCCGGATGAACTGCCTCAGAAATCGTCCCTAGACTGGTGTAAACCTTTTATATGTCACGGCACAGTGAAAATTCATGGGATCAGTTATCCAGTTACTGTGGCTCGTGATACCTGTGCACAACAGTCTGTGTGCAGAAACGTGACTGGAGGGCCTGTAAACTCAGGGAAGTATGTGCTGTGTAGAGGCATGAACTCAGATGAATACTATGATTATGTTCATGTGGAACTCAATTGCCCCATTGTTCAGGCTGCAGCTCAAGTAGCTGTTGCTGATGTAATGCCAGTAGAGGGGATTGATTTTCTGCTGGGGAACGACCTGGCTGGGGAGAAAGTATTTCCATCTCTTCCCCCACCAGTTGTTGTGGCAGAGAAGTGTTTTGACGCCCCAGAAATTGGTATTGAAGTTGATGCAGAAGTGGAATCCATGTTCCCGGTCTGTGCAATTACACGATCTATGGCACAGGTTGCAGCCCGGGAGGAAGAACTGGTGAAGTCACAGGTTCTTGGGGTCGACTGCGATGAGGCAGGGCCACCAATGGAGGAACCTAGTGAGCAGAGTGTTGCTGTGGTGGGTGAGGAGAGTGGGAATGCGTGCATGGGTGCCGCCCCACTTCCCACTCAGGACACTAGAGGTGGTGCTGAGTGTGTCTGTGTGGAGACTGAACCCAGCCCACCGACTGAATTAGGAGAATTTCAGGACGCTGGGGTCGACTGCGGGGATGCAGGACCACCGTTAAACGCGCCTGAGGAACAGAGTGTCACTGTTGAGGGTAGAGGTGATGATGATGTCAGTGTGGAGTCTGACATTCCTCCCCCTGTCGAGTGTACTAGAGGTGACGCTGAGATTGATCGCCCTTCGCAATCCAGTGTCCCGACCAGTCCCTTATCTCAGTCCTCAGTAGAGCTGGCGGGTGTTGGGCCAGCAGAATTGAGGGTGAAGCAACAGGAGGATGTAACATTAAAGCCCTTGTTTGCTCGAGTAGGGGAAGAAAGAAGTATGGAGTGTGGTAAGGAGGAGTTCCTGATTAAAGACAATGTTTTACATCGCCGATGGACGCCCACTGGCGCCACGATGGATGGAGGAGTGGGTGAGTTAGTGCAGGTGGTGGTGCCTGTGCAGTATAGGGTGCCGTTAATACAGTTAGCACATGAGGGACCTTTAGCAGGTCACTTGGGAAACAGAAAGACAGTGCAGCGCTTAAGATATAATTTTTGGTGGCCAAGTATGCCGGGACAAGTTGCTGCGTACATCAAGAGCTGTCACACGTGTCAGATAGTGGGCAAGCCTAATCAAGTTCTTCCTGTGGCCCCTTTGACTCCCATTCCTGCAGTTGAACCTCCGTTTACCCGGGTAATCATTGATATCGTGGGCCCTTTACCTCCTACTTCTGCTGGAAACAAGTATTTGTTAACCATAATGGATGTTACAACGCGATACCCAGAGGCTATACCAATCAGAAGCATGCAGGCGAAGTCAGTAGTCAAGCAACTTATTCTGTTCTTTACTCATTTTGGCCTGCCTAAGGAGTTGCAGTCAGACCGTGGAGTGAATTTTACATCTAATTTGTTTAAGCAGACAATGACAGAGTTGGGCATCAAACACATTTTGTCCAGTGCCTACCATCCGCAGTCACAAGGTGCCATGGAGAGGCATCATCAGACCTTAAAGACAATGCTGCACACCTTCTGCTATGATAGTGGAAAGGATTGGGACTTAGCGGTACCCTTTGTTATGTTTGCAGTGAGAGAGGTACCAACTGAGTCGTTAGGGTTTTCACCCAATGAGTTAGTGTTTGGGCACAGAGTTCGTGGTCCCTTGGATGTGGTGCGAGAGGCCTGGAGTAACAACAAATCTGGCAACCAGGAATCCCTGCTTGACTATGTCTGCAGCACTCGGGAGAGACTGCATTGCGCTTTAGAGCTTGCCCGTGACAATCTAATCGGGGCTCAAGCGAAAATGAAGGCTCATTACGATAAGGTCAGAAGTCGTGAGTTTAAGCAAGATGAAGTTTTGGCACTGCTGCCCATGCAAGGAAAACCTCTGGCGGCTAGATTCAGTGGTCCTTATATTGTGAAGAAGAGAGTTGGGGAACTTGACTATCTAATTGTTACCCCAGATAGGCGGAAGAGTACTCAGTTGTGCCACATTAATATGTTGAAGCCATACTACCGCCCAGTTGATTCTCATTGTGGGATGACTGCTGATGTCTCTCACTTGGGATGTGAAGGACGGGGAAAGGAGGACGTGGCATCAAAGGAACGTGCTGTGGAGGGAGCTGTTGGTGCCGGTGATGTGAGTAGTGGACCAGGGTTACAGCCACAGTCCCTGGAAGGTGACTTTGGAGTGGACGTTGAGGGAACCAGGGATAAGAGCGCTCCTGTAGTTTTGGCGGTTGGTAGTGAGTTGGAGGAGCAGGAGGAAGTGCTTAGTCGTGGTGAGATGTTACCAGCTGACCTATGGGAGGGCAATGGTTATGCAGCTCTGGTGGAGAAATTGCGACACCTTGAGCCAGTAAAGCGAGAAGAGCTGTGCAACAGATTATGGAAACATCCGAAAGTTTTTGGAGATTCACCGGGATTGACAACTTGGGCTACTCATGACATTGACGTTGGGAATAGTAAGCCTGTAAAATTAGCTCCTTACCGCATCAACCCTATCAGACAGAAAGCTCTCGATAATGAGATCAAGTATATGTTGGACCATGGATTGATCAAGAGGAGTTTCAGTGAGTGGAGTTCACCAGTTACCTTGCAGCCGAAGCCAGATGGGAAGGTTAGGTTGTGTGTGGACTTCCGGAAAGTTAACTCACTGTCTAAGACCGATCCTTATCCTTTACCTCGGGTCGATGACTCCGTGGACAAGGTGGGAAATGCCACTTATATCACCAAACTTGACTTAGTAAAAGGATACTGGCAGGTCCCGCTGACGGAACGGGCTAAACAAGTGGCTAGCTTTGTTGTCAGTGGTGCAGTATATCAGTGCCAGGTGATGCCTTATGGATTGAAGAATGCTCCAGCCACTTTCCAGAGGCTTATGGATAAAGTGGTGGATGGCATACCCAATTGTGTCGTTTACATCGATGATGTCATTGTGTATGACACCAAGTGGGAGGAGCACCTTGATCATGTGGAAATGCTCATTAAGCGGTTGGAGGAAGCTGGCTTAGTAGTCAACTTAGACAAGTGCGAGTTCGTACGTGCTAAGGTCCAGTACCTTGGATTTGTTGTGGGACATGGGCAAGTGGCTCCACCTCGGGCTAAGGTGGATGCCATTTCCAACTTTGCAGCACCTCAGTGTCGCCGTGCCCTCCAGCGATTTTTGGGCATGATCGGCTATTACCGAAGATTCATTGGGAATTACTCCACAGTGCTTGCCCCTCTTACTGACTTATTGCGCAAGGATAAGAAGTGGCAGTGGACAGCCGAGTGTGAGCAAGCTTTTATTACGGTTAAGTCTCTGCTGTGCCACCACCCTATATTGCGTGCACCAGATTTTGACAAACCTTTTGTGCTGGCAGTTGATGCTAGCTGAGTAGGGGTAGGAGCAGTGTTGATGCAGCCGGATGAGGGCCAGGTTGAACCTCCCATATCATACTTCTCAAAGAAGTTTAATAGAGCCCAGAAGAACTATTGTCATAGAGCAGGAGTTATTAGCGATTATCCTGGCCCTGCAACACTTTGCTGTCTACCTGCCCCCTTTTGGCCCTGTGATCAAGATTTATTCAGACCATCATCCCCTGCAGTTTTTGAACAAGTTTAAATTTAAGAACCAGCGTTTGACCCGCTGGAGTTTGCTTTTGCAAGAGTACAATTTAGAAGTTAGGCATATTAAGGGGACTGATAACGTAATTGCTGATTGTTTATCCAGGGAGGGGTCAGGGTCTTGATTCGAAAATTTTGATCCAGGGCTCAAAATTTTCCCTTGGGGAAGGGCGTGTTACGTTGTCCGCCTTTCCGTTCCCACGGGTGCAGCCGTTACAGCTGGGCTAGGGGGATTATGCAGTATGTATCCGCGTCATTCGCGGAGTTTATATTAGCGAGTGCTACAAATTCTTTTGTTTCTTTCGTTCCCGCCACTGAGGGCAATTTTATTTTATACCATGCTGAGTATGCATTTGATTATTTTGATTGTCTTATGTGAGCTACCAGTATATTTAATGATGTTTTGCTTGCATTAGAAGTACCAATTCATTGTATAGAGAGAGAGAGGGGCACGAATATAAGTTCTTATTAATTAATTTGATTCATGCGTTCGCGCTTGGCCGTGCGCGAGCCTTGATCAGAGGCAGTATCTTCCCAGCCAGCTTTAGTATCGGGTGTTTGTACACTCTCCCTCTCCCCAGTCATATTTTGTATAGAGAAGCCGAGCTGGCATTTTCATTTAAGTTTATTTTTATTCTTTTTGTTGCTGACTGAGGAAAGTAGTTATTTTATTTTGTTTTGTGACCTTGTTGTCTTTGGAGGGCCAGTCTGGCTCACCGTAGTTTCTCGCTGCCTTAATTAACGTTCCCCCAACACACGTACATACACACACACCCCTAACCCCTACACTGTTTAATCCCATCTCTTTGCACAAGGCTAGTGAGAACTATCGTGAGCCGTCAACTGCGTTCCCCCTTGGACACGGGTTAAGTTGAAAGTCGTCACCACCGGAAGTAAGTGGGAGGTGTTCCTGTAGACTGTCTCGGGCGGTATTACTTCCGGTAGTGACGATAGTAGGTTAGATCTATAGGTAGGCTGTTCCGTTTTATTATCAAAGTACAGAGTGTTGCGTTCTTAAGTAAGTACCTTTCCGTTGCGTAGTTTTTCTCTAGTTTGCGGAGTGTCAGTGCCGGGGTCTGCGTTATTTTTGCAACGCAGTGGAGGCCGATCATCTAAGGCTGACTTGTTGTCTTTTTTGTAATAGCCCCGGGCTGGCGCCACCGTAACAATATATATATATATATCATCTATCTATCCATCTATCTATCTATATATATATATATATATATATATATCTATATATATATATATATATATATATATATATCTATATATATATATATATATATTTGTAGTCAGTTCAGAGGAGCAGTGACCATTAAAGTAGCGATAGAAAAGAGATAAAGATGCAACAGTGCGGCGAAGAGACAAAGGTTGAAGGGAGTCAGTAAGAGAAGGAGAGTTAATGAGGCGAAAAGCCTTTGACTCCACCCTATTGAGAAGGGCTGTATGTGGGGGGCCTCCCCACACATGAGAGTTGTACTCTACACAGGAGCGGATAAAACCCCTGTATAGAGTCAACAATTGTGCAGGGGTAAAGAAGGAATGGCGTCGGCTTAGCACACCCAATCTCTTGGAAGCAGATTTTACAAGAGATGTAATATGATCTTTCCAAGAGAAGTCCCGAGTAAATGAAACCCCAAGCATGTTCAGGGATGATGCAGGATTAAGCTGAATATTATCAAACATTAGTGGGTATACCTGTGGAAGATTTTGTCGGGTTGATAGGTGCAAAAACTGAGTCTTTGATGCATTAAAGACAACAAGATTATTTATGCCCCAGTTAGAGATATGAGCCAAGTTATACATTAGGTGTGCCATAGCATCATCCCTTGTCTGTTGAAGTAAGTGCTGAGATGGACGTTGCGGGAATCGAATGGAAAGGTGAAGGGTGGAGTCATCAGCATATGAGTGGATAGGGTTAGATGTACAGCTTAGAAGGTCATTGATGAATAAAAGGAAGAGAGTTGGTGATAGGACAGAGCCCTGAGGAACACCACTGTTAATAGATCTAGGAGAAGAACGATGGCCGTCTACAACAGCGGCTATAGAACGACCAGAAAGGAAGCTAGAGATGAAGGCACAGATAGAAGGATAGAAACCGTAAGAGGGCAGTTTGGAAGTTAAAGATTTATGCCAGACTCGATCGAAAGCCTTAGAGATGTCAAGTGCAATGGCAAAGCTTTCGCCAAAGTCCCGAAAGGAGGATGACCAGGAGTCTGAAAGGTAGGTGAGAAGATCGCCAGTGGACCGTCCCTGACGGAACCCATACAGACGATCAGAAAGAAGGTTGTGATAGGAAAGATGCCTTAAAATTTTTCTATTAAGAACAGACTCGAAAACTTGTGAGATACAGGATGTTAAAGCAATTGGATGATAGTTAGAGGGTTGGGAATGGTCACCCTTCTTTGGGACTGGCTGAATGAGAGCAAACTTCCAGCAAGAAGGAAAGGTACAAGTTGACAGACAAAGGTGAAAGAGTTTGCCTAGGCAGGGTGTTAGCACAGAAGCACAGTTCTTGAGAACAACAGGAGGAACTCCATCAGGCCCATATGCCTTGTTAGTATTGAGGCCTGTGACAGCAGAAAATACATCCGCTGAAGAAATTTTAATGTCAGCCATGAAGAAGTCAGAGGTGGGAAGTGATGAAGGAACAGCACCGGAATCGTCTAAGGTGGAATTGGAGGAGAAAGTCTGAGCGAAGAGATCTGCTTTATCAGTAGAAGAAATAGCTACAGAGCCATCAGAGTAGAAAAGAGGAGGGAAGGATGATGAGGTAAAGTTGTTAGAAAGGTTTTTGGCAAGGTGCCAGAAGGAGCGGGAAGAATTCGAGTTAGAGAGTTGAGAGCATTTAGTAAGGATGAAATTATTTTTGGCAGAGTGAAGAACAGACTTAGCACGATTCCGGGCAGAAACGTATAAAAGATGTGATTCAGGGGTGGGTTGGCTCCGGTACCTTTTATAGGCCCTCTCTTTGTTGGGGACAGCATTAGAACAAGCGTGATTAAACCAAGGCTTTCGTGCATTAGTCAAAGGATATGAGAAAGGAATGTATGCTTCCATGCCCGAAAGAATAACCTCTGTAATGCGCAAGGCACACCCAGATGGCTCCCGGCCACGGAAGCAATAATCATTCCATGGAAAATCAAAGAAGTACTGCCTGAGGGCCTCCCAGTTCTGCAGCTCCAAAGTGCCACAGACGACGTTTCTTTGGAGGGTCTGCAGGCCGTACTGGAGCGATAGGACAGGTTAAGGTGATAAGGTTGTGATCGGAGGAGCCCAACGGGGAGAAAAGATTAACAGTGTAAGCAGAAGGATTAGTTGTAAGGAAAAGGTCAAGTATGTTGGAACTCTCTCCAAGGCGATCAGGGAGGGAGGTAGGGTGCTGTACAAGCTGCTCTAGGTCATTAAGGATAGAAAAGGTGTAGGCTTGTTCACCAGGTGGATCAGTGAAAGGAGAGGAGAGCCAAAGGTGGTGGTGAACATTGAAATCTCCTAGAATGGAGATTTCAGAGAAAGGAGAAATGGATAGAATGTGTTCCATCGTAGAAGTAAGATAGTCAAAGAATTTTTTATAGTCAGTAGAATTAGGAGATAAGTAAACAGCACAGATATATTTAGTCAGAGAATGATAGGAAAGCCGAAGCCAGAGTGTAGAGAATTCGGAAGAATCGAGTTCAGGAACACGAGAGCAAGATAAGTTGTTGCGTACATATACGCAACATCCACCTTTGGCTTTGAAATGAGTATAGAGAAAGTAGGAGGATACAGAAAAGTGTCTGCTGTCAGTTGCCTCAGACAGCTGAGTCTCAGTTAGAAAAAGAAGGTGAGGTTTAGAGAAGGAGAGGTGGTGCTCAACAGAGCGAAAGTTAGAGGAAAGACCGCCAATGTTGCAGAAATGAAGAAGAAGAGAGTCAGACAGTGGTTCCAGGCATCTTGAGTCGTCACCGGGAGAGAGGCAGAAGGTGGGGGCATTTATGGTCCTCCCCCCTGGGGACTCCGAAGCTATGTTATTTGATGCCATTTTTTCTTTTTAAATTTTGAAAAGGAAGTGTGGTGTGTAATGTGCATGTAGTTTGGTGTTGATAGTTAGAGAAACTTGTACTGAAGAGCATGCTGGCCTACTCTCTGTGTTACTGAGACACTGAAAAAGTTCAGCAAAGGAGGATGGTCGGGACCTAGTCCCGAGGGCTGATGAAACGGGAGCTGCAGCACTCCCTATCATCAGCTTTCCATCCACCTTGGGAGTACTGCCCTGCTCGACTCGTGCTACATATATATATATATATATATATATATATATATATATATATATATATATATATATATATATATATATATATATATATATATATATATATACGCTGTGTATATATATTTATTTATTTACATAAGAGCCTCATTCTTTGTTTGTTTGTTTATTTGTTTGTTTGTCCTTCAATCACGCCCAAACCAAGGGCCAGAGACCCTTTGACCCATATATACAGTAGTCTGAATCAGGGTGACCCAAGGATGGTTTTAGGCAGGTCAAAATTTATATCCGGGTCATTAGAGGTAACCGGAAGAGTGTTCGCCTTTTGGCCCGGGCAACGCCGGGTATCACTGCAGCCCAATTTTTGGCATGGAGATTCAAATGACCCCCAGTTCGTTTATAGGCTGTGTGGTTGAACTCCTTGGCCATTTGACATGATTGGTCGGAGGTCATTTGAAGTCACTGGTAATACACACTAAAATTACTAGACCCAGCAGCCCATTTTTTGCCATGGAGACTCACATGACCACCAATTCGGACATAGGCTGTGTGAGGTTGACCTTTGAGGTCATTTGAGGTCACCATTCGGAGGCCCTTTGAAGTCACCGGCAACAGAAAATAAGTGTGCACAAATACTGTTCATTAATCTGCGATAGCTGAAATAGAAAGTTCTTCGACCCCTTATAATCCTTCTTCAAAAGCATAAGAGGTATATGGTCTTTCTGGAGTAGAAAGAAAGATTGAACAAATGTTTTTAATGCTCTTGACCGGGAATCGAACCTAAGACTTCTAGATAAAAGTCTGGCACTGTTACCAGAACACCATGGCGTGATAAATGCTAAGCTGCCTGAATTCAGTGAGGAACTAGGTAAATCCACTTTGGCAGGATATATTTCAATCTCAACACACCAGGATTTTTGCATAGCCTCACGCAACTCGGCAAGTGACAGAGCAGTTTTAATCTATCCTAGCCGCAACACGAGCGTCTTTGTATGTTGGAAAGACACACATTACATGCGTGTGTACGGATGTTTTTAGCTCTCCTGACCTGGAATCGAACCTAAGACTTTTAGATAAAAGTCAGGCACTGTTACCACTACACGATCCTTCAAATCAGCATCCTAAAACATGCCTCATTACATCAGGGGGTCACCCATCCCAGTTAGCTGTAAGGGGGTCAATGTCAGGTGGGCCGGGACTAAAATTTCAAATGGACATAAAATCATCCATTTTCACCCGATTTACCTCAAATTTGAAATATGACATCGTCGACTAGTTATCTTGTTGTGTTTAAACGTCAACACTAATATGACTGCCGGGGACGGGTTTGCTGTGCCTTTGTACCGTTTCCTGTCTAGTGTTAATTTCTTACATCAACTCAGCGTTCAGGATAAAGAAATGATAGACTTAGGCAAGTGTGTGTGTGTGTGTGTGTGTGTGTGTGTGTGTGTGTGTGTGTGTGTGTGTGTGCTTCTGTCTACGTAAGTGTGTGCTGGAATGATGACTGTTATAATATATTAGTGCTAGAAACATTCAAACACGCAAGTAACATTTTTCATCACCCACTTTCTTTCTTCCTTGAGGCACAGAGTTATAGTACATTTTTGACGTATTCCTAATTGTATCTACCTCATCCTACCATCTTGCTGAACTTATATTTTCTCACGATTTTTTTTCATAGTTCTTCGACCTCCGCAGGTTTACCAGTGGCGAGGGAAAGTGCCTGGTGTTAACCGGAAAAAAGTGGATATGTACTGGCCAAGATATATGTCAGTTTTGATCTAAATCAGGTCAGGCAACAATGGGAAATTTTGTTAGCCATCAGTGCAACAAAGATGAATATAGAGAAACAGACTCGATCGCAGAAGGTACTCTACACCTTCAGTATTACTATAAAATGTCACCGAACTAAAAAGTTGCTAAAGACGACTGACTCTCACTTGTTTATATAGAAAGATTTCCCCTAAGCTGAATTCCATCGTTCGGCAAGAGCACTAACAGAATATAAACAAGGTCATAGTACTGGAGCTGTGGAGAGCCTGCCAGCAGAGAGGGTAAATGGTAATTACTCTCACCCTTCCTCTCCCGTCGCAAGATAATTTTATGCAGACAACTCCTTAACCTTTTTAGCCCGAGCAACTCACTGGCAGTAAAAAATCTTCCTGCCACGTGACTGTTGCATTTAGTGTTGGGAACCCTTTTCATGGTGGAACATCTTAGCCCCTTCAGGACGGTGATGTATTATTTTCCTCATAAAACATCCTGATTGTTTTATTTAACTTAAAGATTACTCAACTTGGCTGTAATAATCTACAAAAATCGGTTTCCGACAGGACATGGGAAGTCATCTAGTGACATGAAATATAAGACGATATCACAGTGGAGTGGTTAATGGTGATTCTGTAATTATTTAGTAAGAAAGCTTTCCCAGAACTGAACAGTATCATTTGGCAGTATGGATCATAAAAAGAAATTATATATCTTGGTGAAGTGGGAAGGGATGTGGATAAAGCCGGTCAGGGGAATGTAATTAAAAATCCTGTGAACCCTTGCTCATCAAAGGAGAGTCATTTTACGCATCCTACTCTTTTACGCGGAAGGCCCCGCTCCCTCACCACCAACAAAGGGTGTAATCAGCACAGCCAACCAAACACGGGAACAGGAGAGAGAGAGAGAGAGAGAGAGAGAGAGAGAGAGAGACCACTTCTCTGTCTTTGTCTCTGTCTGCCTGTCTGTCTGTCTGTCTCTCTGGTGGGCGGACGTTGATAATTCACGGTAGTGGAGAGTGAAGTAAAAAGTGGAGATGAGGGAGGGAGGTGGAAGGGAAGAGAGGTTGGTGGAAGGAGTGGATCATGTGGAAAAGAGGTGGGGTTAGTAAATGGAATGGGACGTTCAGGGTGGAGTTGGTGAAGCAGTGGTGTGGAGTGTGGGTTTTTGATGTAAGAACCGGGTAGTTTAGAGCAAAGATGAATAGGTGGAGATAGTAGATGACACAGGGATAGACGGAAGCACTGGGTGGTATGGTGTGGACGTAGGATAAAAGAAAGTGTAATGGAATGTTGACAGTGGAATATAGTGAAACAACGGAAGAACAGGAGGGACTCAGAAATGGAAAGGAATACGGTAAAGACAATTAGATTAGAGTCCTCGTAGGAAGATAGAATATAGTATTAGACAAGGGATGGAGAAGGGAAAAAATTAAAGAGTAACAAACAAAACAGGAAACATAAGATGAGAAAGAAGAAATCTGTCGTAGAGAGTAATGAGAAGCGAAGAGGGAAACAGAGAGAAGAGAACCCATACCAGAGACATGAAAAGAAAAACAGAGTTGGAACAAGAGGCATTCAAAAGAGAGAGAGAGAGAGAGAGAGAGAGAGAGAGAGAGAGAGAGAGAGAGAGAGAGAGAGAGAGAGAGAGAGAGAGAGAGAGAGAGAAGGGACGAGGAAACCGAAAGATCTCATGTTAGTTAATGCAGACATGCCTCTGTACCCAACTCCAGTTGTGTGTGTGTGTGTGTGTGTGTGTGTGTGTGTGTGTGTGTTTTATTCCCCCTCTTTTGCACGAAGTTGAAGGGAGTACAAGAAAGGATAGGAACTGAGGCACGGAGAGGACTCGCTGGGTGGTGGTGGAGGAGTGATCAGAGCAGTAGGCTGTCCGAAGTGGTTCAAGTTCGATCCCGGACTGCGGCAGTGAACAGTTCGTGGACCTAAATTCCGTTCCAACAATCGTTATCGTGTGGACGGGATAATTCTGGTTATCAAATTCTCCCAGGTCCTAAAACATGACGATTTTATTCAGCTTAGTGGGGGACAGCTGCTAGTGAAAAGGTTAATGAAAACTGTTTTTAATCCTTGAAGTATTATACGAGTTTCCTAAGCTAGAAAATAAATGTTAGAAGATATCACCATCATCATCTCCGTCGTCGCTGTCGTCGTCGATCCTTATTCCCATCTAAAGATGGGGTGAGATAGGAGCCAGAAGTATGGATAGGTAAATCATAAAACTGCGTGAACTATAAACATCTTGCTCAGTGATTTTTTTTTTTTTTATGCGAGGAAGAAGGAACCAATGGACTGAACGATAATTTTCACATCGTTTTTTTGTTCTTGACTTCACGTCACAAGTATAGTGCAATATTCAGCATACTCCTGTCTCTTTAAAGATGCGATTCAAGTAATTGTACATCTGTGAGACTGAGTCATTCCCTAAATTATTACAGTAAATAAAAGGGATATCAAGTCCAATGTCACATGATTCACAGTTCATATTTCCAATCGATCATTTTAATCTTTAGTCAGGACCTTGGCTTCAGTATCTTCCATATCTTGATGAAATATAATAACATATGTGGGGTTAAGTATGGGTGTTGGAAGGAGATGGATGGAGGAGGAAAAGAAAGCTGTTGGTGCCTTGAGAAGGAAAACACACAGCCACAGCCTTGGTGATAAAAACACAGTTTGTGAGGGGGAGGTCTTTACGTGTAACGCTTTGCTCTGCTGAGCTGTCATGTTTGCCATACGATTTCACAGCAACCGATCACTTGGTCCTATCACGGCTGTTTGTTGTAGGTTACAGCTAAGACTGGCGTTCTATTAGTGGAAGACAAGGAGAGTGAGGCAAGGGAGGTAAGGGTGGGAATACACGGCGACTGGTGTTGGAGGAGAGCAAGGGGAATACACCCTGTTGATATTATGGAAGCTGTTGTCTTGCAACATGCACGTGGATATGTTTTTTTTTTTTTTTCAAAATTTCTCCAAACACAAGAACACAAGTGAAACAACAAGAAGCAGCTGTCCTTTTTTATCGTCATACAGGAGGACTTTTCTGTTCTCTTGTCCTGTGTCTAGATTCCTCCCATCCAGTATATGAGTGGAAATGAAGGTTACCATGTTGATGATGATGAACTCCTCATGTACTAACTACCCACCATATCCCTGTCGCTGGGGGACATTAAATCACCCTCAACCACCCTCCTATGCCTGTCTAGACCCTATCAACTAATGTAACTTAACAAGGGGACATCATTAATGTCACCTGGCCTCAAGGGTAAGTCCTTGAGACGTCTGGTGTTGGTGGCGGATGGATGTTGTGTATTTATGTTAATATTCTTCGATGAAATATATTAAACTGCAAAAAAACTTTCCCTTAATGTCATATCCATCGTCCAGTATTGTTTGTTCGTTTTGTTGTATTCTATGACGCTTATGGTGTGCGGATGAATTTTTAGCTAACCATTCATCCCCATACAAACTGTACCTCATACATGCATTTCTACTAATTGTCAGTTTTGCATCCTGACCATTCATGCTTGGTTTATTCACATTCTCTCTCTCTCTCTCTCTCTCTCTCTCTCTCTCTCTCTCTCTCTCTCTCTCTCTCTCTCTCTCTCTCTCTCCATAGCTATTCACTGTTTTCTTGATCTTCCTCACCGCTTCCTACCTTCAAGTGCACCTCTCTGGAATCTTTCACTACCTTACCCCTGTTCAACTACTCACATCTGATCTGATAAGTTCTAGCATCATATGTTTCATGAATCTATATTTCCCATCAAGCTGACTGATATAAGAGACAGTGATTCGTGAAAGACGTGGAGTAAAACAGCCTCTTCATCGATGCAGAAAAGGAAGACGTGTGATGAGACTGTGTGGTAATACTGAGAGATCAGATGTGAAAAGGTTGTAAAAAGGACATACTGTAAATAAGTGAGTCTGAGGATAAGGCGTAGCAAGATAACATGGCGGTGGATGGATTTGATGAGTGAACGTGTGAATAAATAATGTATGAATGTTGAGGGAACAGAAAAGTTGATGAATCACCGAAGTGATAAACAAATAATGTTCGTGTAAGCATGCCTGCAGTACGAGGGTTATAACTTTATATATATATATATATATATATATATATATATATATATATATATATATATATATATATATATATATATATATATATATATATATATATATAAGGTAGCCTGTATTATAAACTGATGAATATTTGTTTAAAATGAAAGAAAACAGCCCTTATTCCTCTCTGTTAAAAAAATAAAAAATAAAGGTCACTCCAAAGTAAACAAATCGATTACCTTATATTTAACGTTACCACACGCAAGTTTCATCACTTTATTAATCTTTATATAGATTTTATATAACTCTATAGACTTGCACAAAAATTTTAGAACTGTATATAACTTTCTAGAACAGTTTGCAACCTTCTAGTATGGTTTAACATTGTTTAGAACATTCTAGAAGAATCTAAATATTATAAAACGGGATACAGTTTTCAGCATCTAACAGTTATCTTCGCAGTTTGCAGGTGAACAGTCAGCAAAATAATTGCTTAGTGTGCTACTGCTATTTTGTTTTTCAGATAAGCATGATGTCGCACAAAAGAAGTGCTACTATCATACAGAAGAACAAGGATGTCTGGACCAATAATTTGGTGCTGTTCCAGCAGTCACATAGAAGAAGAGGAATTGTGCCTTTAGAGGAATTTTCATTAGAAGAAAAATGCAGAATGCCAAACCAAATGCAAGTTATTGGACGTTACCAGTTTCTTGGAGCAAAAATCAAATTAAGAAAAGAACGAATACTCGAAATTTCCAAAGAAGTTACAAATTATGGGAGAATAAATTGAACTTTCCACATATGTCAGATCAAGCAATACAAGCAAAGCTTGACAAGGTGCTAAAATCTTACGATGAATTTGTCAAGAGGGGAAAATATGATTCCCTAAATAAACTTTTTGATATCACAAAAGTAAATGGTTAATGGATGTCCACTGAAGATAAACAGCTCTACCACCTACAAGTGCAAAGCAAAGGAGAAGTGGGATACTCAACAGGTCAAGTTGCAAGTAATGAAACCATTCACCCTTCAAAAAGACGAAAACTGCCTGATGAACTTATAGCCTATTGCCATCAACATCTTACGATCTTTCATCTAGTGGTAGTTGCACTGAATCTGATGGCAGCGAATATAAGGATGAAGAAGAGACTAGTCATCCATCATCCAGAAAACACAACAGTTTTAAGTTGGAACTAACTTCATGACATCCGCCGAAGAATCGGCAAATAAAACTGCTAAAATATGCAAACAATTGTCATATGATGGTATTGGCATTCCAGCTCCAAGTCAAGCAGCAATTTACAAGTCAATATACAAAGTGGCTGCTACACTGAAGGAGGAAATGATTAAAAGGTTACAGCTGAAAACATGGTCTTTACATTTTGATGGAAAGCGGATTGATGAAAATGAGTACCAGGTATTACTACTTAAAAATGAAAGAACCGAAATAAAATTGGATGCACTGCATTTGGAAAATGGCAAAACTGAAATTATTGACGAAGGAATTGCAAAAGTAATTGATGAATACAACTTACAGCATGCAATATACATGATCATTGCTGATGCAACTAGGGTTAACAATGGGAAAAAGAGTGGAGTTGTTGTCAAATTACAACAAATGTTCTCGGATAAGAGTTTCAACAAACCACAATTTATCGGCTGCCAGCGTCACATTCTGGGCAGGATTCTCCATTTGGTGACGGACAAAGAACTTGGTGCTAACACCAATTCTCCAGATATCGAATATCCATTTGTGTCTCAACTAATAAAGAATTATGAAAAATTAAAATCACAGTTTATTAATGGAACAGAAGAGACCCTTGATAAGTCAGGATGGAGAGATGACATGTAGTTTTTGTACCATTTAACACAAGCGTTTTGATTCTTTGAAGGAAAAGGGCATTTTCCTTTGATTAACTTTCACAGAATTCCAAATAACAGCAATGTGAGGTGGAATTCAAGAGCAATTCTCGCTATCCTTGCATTCATTCTTATACCTACAACAAGGACGACTTTGGAGAAGATATGCAGATTCATTTCGTACGAATGGGCAGAGTACTGGTTTACTAATCAGATGTACAGTGAATATGACTTCAGAAACTTGTCAGAAATAATGAAATCTTACAAAAAAGCGCTAAACTCATTGCAGAATCACTGGAAGCAGGAGCCATCCTTATTCAATATACCAAGAAGTAATCAGTGTGCAGAACGTGCAATCAACGTGATGCAGGAACTTTATGCTGCCTGCAGAAACAAAGCCAAACTGCAACTTATATTTATTCTAGGTAATAAACATTTTTAAGTATTAATGCATTTGTATAAGCTCTTTTGTTTTTATTATTATTATACATTTTTTTTTTTTTTTTATGTGTCCGACTCTGGGCATAGGCTTCACAGCCTGCTATCAAGGCCCAGCAGTCCTCCTACATACCATACACCTCTACATGTCACCACTTCGGCGCTAACATCCACCGTCCATATTGAATACATGCTAGGGCTGTCTCATACAGGACTGGTGTATTGG
>NC_137022.1:9083108-9215608 GCF_032717465.1 Coenobita brevimanus | reverse complement strand
AGGCAGGAAGGAACAAGAAATGGTGCATAAGGAGTAGGAAACAGAAGAGGAAAAGAAGTGAAAGTTTAGATGAAAGAGCAAGAGATAATAACCGGAAGGAAAAGAAGAAGCTGATAGAATGGTGAAAGCAGGAGTAGCTGTGTAAGGATAGCATATGAGGGAAGAATGAATAGCAAGAGGGAAAAATGAAACTAGAGGCAAATTTGTATCGGAGAGAGAGAGAGAGAGAGAGAGAGAGAGACAGACAGACAGACAGACAGACAGAGACAGACAAACAGACTGAGACAGAGACAGACAGACAGACAGAAAATAGTAAGAGAGAGAGGGGTAGAGTATAGGTGGAAAAGTCAGACAAGGACATGAAAAACATGGAAGAGAAACAGTGCAATAAAGCCAGACTGTGCTCATTGCTATATATTCACCAAGGAACTGGGTAACTGTGAAGAAATAACAAGTGAAACGTTAAGTCAAGGAATGTGAAAGATAATTATGTAAATTACATATATTATAGTCTATGCACAATCACCTAATTCTTTACTGGGGGAGTGTGACCAGTCGCTCGACATGAGTGGCAATAGGTGCGCTATATACACCAGTCTCTCTCGGATGTAAATCTTTATGGACTACATTTGGCTGGAGTGCCTGAACCCACGACACCTCCAGGTGTTCATTTGGTAATATGTTAACTACTGTCAAATTATTCAGTTTCCACTACTTTCATTCTTGAATCCTGTCTTTGCAACAGGATCCAAGCTTCATTTCCATTCGTAAGAATGGGGATCACCGTGACCATACTGTCATGCAGCGACTTTTATGTATTTTTTACTTCCATACTCACTTCCTTATTCCCAATCACTGTTTTCAGTGACTCAGCAACTGTTCTTTCCCGATTTACCATTTCATGAACATAATCCTCTAAACTTAAATCCTCACTCATTGCGATACAAAATATATTTACATTCACATTCTCCATTTCCTGGTCATCCAGCCTCACTGTGCATTCTGTGGCTTCATTTCACTCATAGACCAAAAGATTACCCTTAGCTACTTTCACTATGCTGTAGGCTTCGTATCACACATATACTTCCAACGACATTCACCAAGCATTGCAATTCCCATTCATCTTCATGTAGCAATGCATTATCACCAGCCAAAAACAATCCAGGCAGTTTCCAACGTCTCTCTCTCTCTCTCTCTCTCTCTCTCTCTCTCTCTCTCTCTCTCTCTCTCTCTCTGTCTAAGGTCACTCCAGCATACAATAGACAACTGATGCCAATATCGCGGGTTTAATCCGGACACCGGCGGAAGTAATTTGCCAAGGCACAAGGATATGTCTTGAGTGCACTCACTATCATTTATTATATTAGCCCTGAACTAGACGTCCAGAGCATATCACTGTACCGATGTTTTGGTAGCTGCCTTCCAAAATCCCAGAAAAAAAAATGTTCATCTATCTCGAAACGAACAGCTTTTTAATCTTTTACTTCATTTTTTTTTTTACAGTCTTGGTAAGGAAAGTTTCTGCATGCTTCATGATTACACTATTTCTATTTCCTCCTAATATAAGTACGGAATATTGTCCCGTCATTTGCTGGCGTGGGGTCAGATACATATAGCTACATAGAGCCGTTGTGGGTTAAAAGACAGGACTGTAAGAAGCTCAGGCGTCTTTTTAAGCAAAGAGTACAATAAAATCCAAGATGAAGGGCCTCACTTTAAACCAGGGGAAAGAGGTCACTACTCTCTCTCTCTCTTCCTCTTCTTCTTCTCCTCCTCCTCCTCCTCCTCCTCCTCCTCCTCCCATTTTCTTCTTCTCTTTCTTTTTCTTCGCCTTCGTCTTCTGCATTATATGCAATCATTATTTCTTTACTTTTTTTTTTTTTTTTTTTGGGGGGGGGGCATTCTCATTTCTAGTTATTACTTCCTTTCCTACCTTCTTACACACCATGTCGTGTTCTCACTTGTATCATTTTTCGTCACTCCTGTAGTTTCACCGAGCGTGTCCCTTGTCCAACACTTAGTCTGATCTCTTCTGTTCTAATGGTTTCCTTTTGGCTTCGTTTTCCCATCGTCCTTATTCTTCCCTGTTTTGCTTTCTGTCTTAACTTCTCTTTCTTTCTTTCTCTTTTCTGGGGGGTCTTCTTGTCACATACTGTACACCTCCTTCCCTTTACGTTACCCATACTCCCACCATTCAGTGTGTCCTTCCATACTTTCCCCTCGATTTTCTGTTCCTCCCACACCACTCATCCTCCATTTCCCGTTTAGTCTCAAATATAATAGTACATGGTAAATACAATACGTGTTTTATTTATCATCAAGATTGTAACTAGAAATCATCTCAGAATTTGATATCCATGCTTGATATCCACAGTAAAGTATTTCTCCTTTCACATCAACTAGGAGTACATTTGCTCTTGTTCAACTGTGAATACTGAGTTTGAACAAGAGACTGTCACTTGAATACGGTGCTGGTAAGGAAGAAGTGTTATGAAAAGGATGTAGAGCCGTAGTTTTATTCGCAGTATACCATAGAGCAACAGGAAACGCGCAGGTAAAGGGGCAAAATCTACTTCAGGTTATAGTGCATGAACTATAAATATCATGAAAATCGCTGGTATATCAACTGTATGAGAGGAGCAATTTGAGACATACTCTCCTGTTCCTTTTTTTCCCTTCTTCCATCGTTCCATTATTCATACTTTTCTTCTCTCGTCTTCCATCTCTCCTCTCTTCTTCCGCCCTTCCCTATTCTGTCTACTCTCTGCTCTTTCTCGTCCTTTCTGCTCTTCATCCTTCTCCCCTCTCTCATTCCTTCTCTCCGTTTTTTCCCTTGTCTCCCTCTTCTTTCTTCTCTTGGCCTTTCTTCCTTTTCTCCACTTTTCTTCTCTCCGCTGCTCTTCCTTCTTTCTGCTCTTCTCCTTTCTCTCCGCTCTTCTGCCTTCTCTCCGCTCTTCTTCCATCTCTCCACACTCTTCCCTTCTCTCCACTCTTCTTCTTTCCTTCCGTCTTTCTCCCTTCTCTCCTCTCTTTCTCTACTTATCCCCGCCATCCCCACCCCTAGGGGGTGACAAGGAGGGACCACCGTGTCGTTGGGTCTTGCTGTGACTGCTTTCCGGCCAGCCTGTATTTAGTATTTTTCTTGCCACATAGTATTATTGTACGACTGGTTCATACCGACAAATGGGTAATAAGGAGTGGGAGGGATAAACAGGAAAGAGTTATTGATCTATATCCATTTAGATGCTGGAGAGGAACGCCTTCATGTGGTGGCACCGACATAACTGGGCGGCTTCACTGTCCGGTTACACAAATGTACCTCATCTTCCTCCCTAGCCTTCGAAAGGATGATGGTGGACTTCAGGAAAAGGACAGGTTCAGCCTGCAATCCACTGGGTTCACGTTTCAGATGAACCTGACGCTACAGTTACCACAATTGCATTATTTCTCTTCGTAGCCCGAAACGTTAGAGAAAGAACTTAAAACCTTTCTTGTTGCTTCCATCAACCCATTATTATCCACAGGAATATTGTACTATGACTGTACTTCTCCCTAATAGCGTCTCCTTTGTGTGTGTGTGTGTGTGTGTGTGTGTGTGTGTGTGTGTGTTCAGGGATATACATGTTCTCTGTCTGTCTGTCTCTCTCTCTCTCTCTCTCTCTCTCTCTCTCTCTCTCTCTTTCTCTCTCTCTCTTTCTCTCTCTCTCTCTCTCTCTCTCTCTCTCTTTTCGTGTGTGTGTGTGTGTGTGTGTGTGTGTGTGTGTGTGTGTGTGTGTGTGTGTGTGTGAAAGACTAAGAAAAAAAAATAACTAAAACTACACTCTATACTTAAAAAAAAAAAAATCTTTGTAGGGGAAGGCCTGGGAGGTGCGAATGTGGTGTGTCTGGTAGAATGGGCGAGGAGGACACATTAAAGGAACTAGATGAAAAATGGCCCGAGAGAAGAACATGCAGAAGCTAGTTAAGATTGGGAATGTTGGTGGAGAGACAATTAAATATGATAAATCATCAAATGATATATAAGCGCACTCACACACACACACACACACACACACACACACACACACACACACACACACACACACACACACACACACACACACACACACACACACACACACACACACACACACACACACACACCTTAGAAACCCGTCTGCCTTCCGGAATCGAGGCTCCTATCGACTCCCGGGGATTTAATGCCATTGAGAAAATAGCCGAAGATCCACCGATAATAAATAAAAGACAGGAAATATAAGAGGAAAATAAAACAACTTACCGGCACACGTTCTCGATTCTCGGCAGATCCAGGTAAAAACTTGGGGAGATAAACAAGAAACTTCCAAAGAAAACATCGAGCAGAGAGGAAAACGCCCTTCATCTGCCCAGAGAGAGAGAGAGAGAGAGAGAGAGAGAGAGAGAGAGAGGTTACAAGGACAAATAGTGCCTCAAGAGGTCTTGCGACCCATACCGAGGAAGTAAACCTGAGTCTATCATTTCATATTAGGCCCAGTTTAGGGACAGACCGCCTCATTAATGTGACAAGAGTTTCCCGTTCCCCATTATGGTAAATTATTAATAAGGAAGGGGTGTTTGTACGAGAGTGATACTTATATACTGGACGTGTCTCATTAGATACAGCTGTGTGTGTCACAGTCTGTATACGTCACCAGTAGAATGGACAGGCTGCTGACGTAAGGAAACACATGAAAGGGCATACTATCAACACTCAGTTTAAATAACCACTACGACATGGGTTCTTACTTTACATTCTGGTTACACGCAAAACGACATGAGAACGATGTCACGGAACCACTGAAGCTGTCGCTTACCAAAGCCAGGTCCCTATTTTAGTTTTGCTATGGCTGTGTAAAAATTGGGATAGGAGACATGAGGAGTAGGAAAGTAATGGGGGAAGATGGAGAAGAAACTAAAGGAAACTAATACAGACAGTTAAAGAAAATGCAGTGTAAGGTATATAACGTATTAAAAACTAATGTAAAAAATATAGACAGGCAAAAAAATAAGAAAAAAAAGGAAAAAGAAAGTGGTTGATACAGTGCACGTAAGAAAAACATAATCAGGTCGGGAAACAAAGAGGCAGGGAGAAGGAGGATGCAGGCTAATTGGACCTGCACTTAATTGGACTGTTGGCCATTGTTGTCTTGTGAAATAATGGTGGTGTTGAGACTTCTTGGTGTGTGTGTGTGTGTGTGTGTGTGTGTGTGTGTGTGTAATTCACCGGGTCGGTCAGGATCACTAGATGGTCGTGATTGTCAGCTTTTACCCTCCCGGAAGGAGCTGAGACCTAGTATAGTCCAATCTAAGGGCAAGGCTATGACCTTCACACACGCACACACCCGTCTCCTTGCTCAAGGGGGACAGTAACCGCCCACTTCGTCAATGAAACTTCTCGCAGCCTGAGCGAGGCGCGAACTCCCGTCTACCACATGGCAAGCGAAAACGTCACCACTGAGCCAGCGAGAGTGTGTGTGTGTGTGTGTGTGTGTGTGTGTGTGTGTGTGTGTGTGTGTGTGTGTGTGTGTGTGTGAGAGAGAGAGAGAGAGAGAGAGAGAGAGAGAGAGAGAGAGAGAGACTTTGTCGTTTTCAGGATGGGAAAGGATTGCCCTAGCTTTCTACTTTGTGTGTGTGTGTGTGTGTGTGTGTGAGAGAGAGAGAGAGAGAGAGAGAGAGAGAGAGAGAGAGGGAGAGAGATTTTCCTCGTCGTTTGCAGGATGGGCAGGTATTGCGATAGCTTTCTACGTTGTGTGTGTGGGGGGGGGATGGGGGGGAGACTGTGCCCGGGGGAGGCTCAGGGCAGAGAACAGCCATTTGGCTAAGGCCCAGCAATCATATCAAGCTATCATAAATGGCATTACACACCCATACATGTCACCACTTGGACCTTAATGCTAAACCTACCCGTGATGATGTTCTGGTAGGGATAATTTGCCTGAGGATTATTCTGATATTAGTAGGGTTTTTTAATGTAATGGTGAGGCTTGTGGACGATCAGGGATGACTTTATATTTTATTCATTTATCCATTTTTTTAAGGCGCGCCAAATTATCAAAATGTTACCGGTGCAACCCTGATGGACCTCAGGATGTAGCGACCATCAGTACCCTAATCCACCACCAAGCCACCACTCGTTACATGTCGCTCCAGCCAGTGACAGGTGGTGCCGAAAAGAGTATCCAGGATCTTCTGTCCCTACTCATTAAAAACCCTCCCGGGCATCATCTTCATTAGGCTCGTTTATATCCTGTTTTTTTTTTTTGACACCTTATCTCGTGGTCTAGTATTGGTCTCTTATAAAACTCCTCATAAAAGTTTTTACTGTTTACTATACGATTTTTCAGGAAAATTCTGTTAATATATGTATCTTTGTACTCACTGCACATTATTATTTTTACATGGCTTAATGTGCTCTCTCTCTCTCTCTCTTAGGTATATATATATATATATATATATATATATATATATATATATATATATATATATATATATATATATATATATATATATATATATATACTTCTTTCTTGAAGGTTCATGGGCTAATGTAATCATCAAAACTATGAACTTCAGTTTCGACTAAGTAACAACCCTTCAGAGACACGTAATCCCAGGGACATAATTTGTAGCTATTCTCTCTCTCTCTCTCTCTCTCTCTCTCTCTCTCTCTCTCTCTCTCTCGTATGCTAGTGCTGAGTTTTTAGACGAGGACTCATAAAGTTCATTGTTCGTGGTTTAGGAGGGAATATGATGATTTATGAAGAGAGTGTAGCGAAGATCAGTAACCTTCTCATAGTCGCAACTTCTACAGAAGTCCACCTGACATCAGAAAATTTAATCAGCTGAGAATAAAGCACGAAGATTTACACAGTTAATACTGTCTCCAGCATCTCTCTTGCGATCGTGATGACTGGAATATTATAGTTCAGCTAAAGGCAGACGATTTTATCGAGTTTTGGAACATTTATAGCAAAACGACATCGTACTGAAAGGCTAGCAGAGATTATTCTATCTTTTTCAGTATGATGGGTTTATCAGTACCTAAATATAGCTTCCAATGCACCATCGACAAAAGTGTAAAACTTTACTGCAATAATTCACAACCTTTTGAATGGTGTATATATATATATATATATATATATATATATATATATATATATATATATATATATATATATATATATTTTAAATAACAGAACGGAGGAAGGAAAAACAAATGGGGGAAAAAAAAATAATCCATACACCAGATTACTGGTGTCCTCTGTTCATAAAATATCTGTAACAGTTAGACTTGAACAGTTGTGGGTTGAAATTTGGAGGAAAACAACTCCGGGGAAGCGAGTTCCAGAGAGATGCAGTTCAGGGAATGAAAGAATTCTGATAGGCAGAAGTTCTGCAATATGGTTGAGTGACATTCCAGTCATGAGCGCTACCAGATGCCCGTGTAGCACGAGGGAAGGCATGGAGAGGTGGCACCATGGACGCAACTTCGTCTGAGCATTTGCCAAAAAAATATCTGTAAAATAATGCAAGGGAGGCAACATTCCTTCTTACTTGCAGGGGAGGTGGTTTATATGTAATGGCAGGGTTGTTAATGATTCTAACAGCTTTATTCTGAATTTTGTCTAGTTGTCTTAATGCAACCTCTCCACAACCATTCCACAAGGGTGAGCAATATTCAAGCTGAGAGCGCACATGACTTTTATAAATTATAGCTAATTGCTCATCGGCGAAGAAGTTACGGACTCTGTACAATAATCCAAGTTTCTTTGAGGTGGTTTTAGCAAGTGATCTGACATGAGAGGTCCAAGCTGAGGGCACTGTTAAGTGAGACACCAAGAATTTCAATACTTTTGGAGATGGGAATATTAGTAGCATTGAAGGTAATGTACGAATCTGGCAATATCTGTCTATTAGTAAACTGTATATATTTAGTTTTATTAGCATTAAAAGAGACAACGTTGTTTTGTCCCCATTCACTGATTGTAGCTAGATCTTGATTTATGGAGATGGCTGTACTGAGTTGAGAGGTAGAGATATTAGACTTTGTAAATGGATGTCTGAGTGTGAATGAACTATGTAGTGTTGAGTCATCTGCATATGGGTGAACGGGATTGTGAGTGACAGATAAGAAATCATTAATATGAACCAGAAATAGGGTTGGTGCCAGAACTGATCCCTGCGGCACGCCGGCGTTAATTGAGTGGAAATTCGAATATACATCATCTAATTTTACTCTTATTTTCCTATCACTAAGATAAGAAGAAATCAAAGGTACAAAAAACGTTAGTCCATAGCAAGGGAGTTTGGACAGCTGGGAGCGGTGCCATACTCTGTCGAAAGCTTTAGAGATATCAAGAGCTACTGCATGAGTTTCTCCAAAAAGATCAATTGATTGATGGATGGTATGAGTTAAGAGATTGAGTATGTCAATGGTGGATCTTTCGTGGCGAAAGCCGTATTGTCTATCACTAATTAAGTTGTTGGATTCAAGATGTTTAACAATATGCTTATTAATTAAAGTTTCAAATACCTTACCAAGAGAAGATGTGACAGTTATTGGTCTGTAATTGGAGGGGTCAGACGAACTTCCTTTCTTCGGAACTGGGTGGATATTGGCTTCTTTCCATGAATTTGGGAATAAAGAAGTTTGTATGCATAGTCTGAATAATTTGGCTAGGACAGAGGCAAGTTCAGGGGAACACTTTTTCAAAACAATTGGCGGAATTCCATCTGGGCCTGGAGCTTTGTTGGTAGGTAAATTGTCTAGGATGGATTTTACGAATCTTGTCTGTATTTTAAGTGGGGCAATTTCGGGAGAATCAAGTTCCAGTACTGAGACATTATAGCTGGTATCATCCATGGTAGACTTTCTTGCAAAGGTACTAGCAAAGATATCTGCTTTCCCATGCGGGTCATTTGTAATATTGCCATCTGAAGATATTGGTGGGGGAATGGAAGATGACTTGTTAAAATTATTATTGAAAGAATTAAGAGTTGACCAGAATATTCTATTGTCATTAGGGTTGTTAAGTAGTTTTGATGCTTGCTTTTGAAGAAAGTTTGATTTAGATAGATTTAATACAGCTTTTGCATGATTTCTAGCAATTTTAAATTGGGAGAGTGATTCAGATGTTTTTGATTTTAAGTAAGAGTTATATATATATATATATATTATTCCTATCTTTCACTCCCCTACTATTTCCCCTCTCACACTGCCTTACTTTCTTTACCTCCTTCCAAAACAATTTCTTACTCTCCCTCCATTTCACACTCAGATTCCTCCCAAACTCTTCATCCACTTTCTTCTTACTCTCCTTCACCAGTCTCTTAACCTCCCTTCTCCTGCTCACATATACCTCTCTCTTCTCTCTCTCATCTTCTCCCCTACCTCTACTCGCCAACCATTCACCATATGCCTTCTTCTTTTGTTCCACAGCTCGTTTCACCTCATCATTCCACCATGCTGTCCTTTGCACACCCTTGCATCTCCTCCTCACTCCACAAACCGCCTCACACGCTGCGCTTATCTCTTCCGTGAATATCTTACATACGTCTTCCACCCCTTCCATCTGCTCTAGCTCATACCTTCCCAATCTTTCTTCCACTATGCTCTTATACTCTGTCCTCTTCTCACTATCTTGCAATTTCTCCACTCTTCTCACAGGAGCTGCTTCCTCCTGTCTTCCCCTTCGCCTCCTCAACCACTTTCTTTGCAGCTCTACCTTGGCCATCACTAAGTGATGGTCCGAGACTCCATTCCCCCACCCTCTCCACACCCTTGCATCCAACACTTGTCTTCTCATTCGCTCATCCACACACACGTAGTCTATCATTGCCTTTCGTTCAACAAGTTCACCATCCATCCTCCTCATTACTCTCCATGTATACCGGTGGATCATCTTATGACGAAAGTAGGTGCTGGCTATTGCCAACCCCTTACCAGCACAGATGTCTTTCTCTGTAGCTCATTGGCAGAAAAAGACAGTGCTTTGGCTCAACCTCTTAACTATAGTACTTCTTCATGACTATGATCATGCAGGCAACCTTCCCAGGTTCAAACTTCTAAGCATGAAATATGTTCAGTGTTCAAGTGCATTAAACTGGCTGCCCAAACATGGCTGTTTATGAATTTTACCATTTGTTTAATTGACGCCAACGGCCATGCCACGTTGAGTACACCGCTTTCCGTCCGATCAGCGAAGTTAAGCAACGTTGGGTCTGGTTAGTACTTGGATGGGTGACCGCCTGGGAACACCAGATGCTGTTGGCATCCCTACGTGTCAAGTGGGGTTGGTGGAGGATTAGTGCCCCTCCCTGTAAAACAATTAACTCTAAGCCCTTGACCACCCCGTTTGGGATACATGGCGTCTGGCAATGGATGGATGGATGGATATATATATATATATATATATATATATATATATATATATATATATGTACACGAGGTGCTACCCAAAAGTTCCAGTAATTTGAATATTGTAGGATAATAAGTTACCTTACCTCCTAGTTCTCACTGTCGCCTTCGAAGTAGTGCCTTAGGGCATGTATACAGTGGTCTCAGAGTTTTTTCCACGAGTCCATGCATCCCTGGAAGGCTTCAGGCGTGATGGTCTTGAGCACCTTCTGCGATTCTGCCTGGATCTCCTCAATCGAGTCAAATCGACGACCTTTCAGTCGTAATTTCAGCTTGGGAAACAGTAAAAAGTCGCAGGGGGCAAGGTCAGGTGAATAGGGTGGGTGGGGAATGACTACGGTGTTAGTGGAAGCCAGGAACTGCCGGACAACAATTGATGTGTGGGTGGGGGCGTTGTCATGATGCAGGACCCAGTCCTTGTTCTTCCACTGTTCTGAACAATCCCTTGGATATCGAAGAAAACGATCAACATCGACATGACATTCCTGCGCCATTGATCCACCATTGTGAAACCGCCAAACCACCTACACACCACGTTACTATAGTAAGCGTAGCTCAACAATACGTCCGCTCACTGACATGGCCGGGGCCACTCTGCATCACAAGGGGTGCTGCTGACTGCTAGCGGCAAAAGACAAAACTGAAAACGGTTGGCTCCCTCTGTTCGTATTACTGGAACTTTTGGGTTGCACAACATATATATACATATATATATATATATATATATATATATATATATATATATAATGTGTATGTATGTATATATCCATCAATCCATCATCCAATCCTATGTCGCCCCATGAGGAGCGTAGGAACCGGGGCTAGGCAAGTTGGTCCTGACATTTAAGATGAGAGTGACCAGCCTCACTCATCCCTGAGTGACATTACGTGAGCAATAAACCCCAACCATCCCTTGGATATAAACCTTCACCGGCTCAATCAGACTGGAGTGCCATAATTACCCACTAAACCACCAGGCGCCAAAATTTGGTTATATGGTTACCACCCAGCATAGTGAATGGTTTCCTGGTGTACAGGAAACAATTTTTTTGTCAATCAGTGTGGAGTCACCCACAGGCAGAAAGAAAATGAAAGAATGAAGGAAAGAAAGAAAGAAGGGGATGGAAGGAAAGAAGGATGGAGGAGATGAAATGGCAGACACCCGAGAGCAGCACTACGGGTGACAGTGGTAGGGTGTGTGTCTCGCACGCTGGTGGACGCAGGTTTGCTTTCCACCAGAGTTGTAAAAACTTCGGGAAGCATTCGCCGGGCCGCTTACTGCTTTTGAGGACATAAAGTGTGCTGTGGTTGAACTAGTGTCGCATAATAGTATGCTTCCACCCAGTCGGCTTAACCCGCCCCGTCCCGACGACGTATGGGTACGTTGCAACGATTTGCATTTGCCAGTCCCGGCGACGTACCAGTACGTCGTGCAATTGCAATGTGCATAATTTCGACAATTTTCAAATTTTGCGCTTGATTTGCATTTCATACCCTCGCCTGACCTTCCCCTACCTGCCACCAGGCGGGGACACTCGGTGACCCCGCGCGACCCGCGCTAGCCCGCCACTCGTCCACTCACCTGGTAGCCACGGTCCTGCTCAGACATGGCTAAGAGAGGTCTTTCAGAGAGCGAAATTCAAGTCGCCCTGGACACCTTTACCGGCGACAGTGATTCCCCACTGGATGACGAGGAGATGGACAAGGATTATGTGCAGCCAGAGGAGGAAGAAACCACCAGCAGTGACGAGGAAGTTCCGTCACCCAGGAAGCGGCAGTACGTGACTTACCGTGCTGCTAGAGAGGGGCAGGAGGCAAAGAAGGCACGTGGTATATCATATCCCTATCCCCAGCGTGCCTTGGAAGCAGAATTCGAGGTCGAGGACGAGGACGAGGACGAGGACGAGGACGGAGCCGTGGGATGTGCTGCCACGTGGTATGGACGGGAGGTGATTACACATCGTGGCCCAGAGCGCACACCACGTCGTATGAGCAGGTATGGGCCTAGCATTCTGTTTGGGGAGCTAGGAAGTGAAGTGGAGGGAGTAGGGAGTGAAATGGAAAGTCCTGGGATTAGGGAAAGTGAGAGTGACGTGGATGAGTCATTGCTCTCCCTACGCAGTGTGAGGCGGCAGAGTGGATCACGTGGGCCAGTGCGGGTGCGTTCATTATCACGTGGGGTTGTGAGGGAGGGGGAAGGTGGGGAGGAACCACTCCAAAGCACGTCTTATGCTCCCCAATATCCCCTAACATGTGGTCGAGCAAGGTTGTGTGAGAAAGCACGTGGTGTGGTAATGGAGGGGGAAGGTGGGGAGGAACCATTTCCCAGCACGTCTTCTGCTCCCCAATATTCAACAATTTCATCCCCACAGCCCCCTAATGTTCCTCAAGGCCGTAAGGGTAAGGGAAAGGGAAAGGGTAAAGGCAGAGGGAAGAGGAGTGACAGTGGGGAAGCCCTCCGTACTCCTTCTCCCCAACCTCCCCAACCAGGATCTCCTCCCCACCCAGACGAAGGCGGTGATGGGGACGAGGGATTTGTGTCGTGGGATTGGGAGGATGGGAGTGATTTTTCTCCCCTCATTCACCCCTTCACTGAGCAAGGGCGATCTGGCTGCATTGCACCAGGTATGCACTGTAATTCAAGCAGGTTGGATTTTTTCCACCTGTTTTTCAGTGAGGCCTTCGTAGATCAGATCGTTTTTCAGACAAACCTGTTTGCAAGCGCCCAGCGCCTAGAAAGTGAAAGATTGGGAACAAGGAGTAGGCATTCTATGATTTATGATTACCCTGTCTCCATTCCAGAAATGTTCTTATTTTTTGCCCTTGTCCTTTTGATGGGTATAATAAGAAAAAATAGAATTCCTGCTTACTGGACTAGGGACCCTGTTATGTTTACCCCCATATTTGGTCAAGTGATGAGCCATAATCGGTTTCAACAAATTCTAAGTCGCCTCCATTTTTATGATGCTAATGACCCTGCAAATACAAACAACACGGACAAAATAAGGCGAATTAGGCTGGTCTTTGATCACCTCAGGCAAACCTTTCGATCCTCATTCTATCCCTATAGAGATCTCGTCATAGACGAGAGTCTCGTGTTGTGGAGAGGCAATATTTCATTCAGACAGTATATACCCAGCAAAAGGCACCGTTCTGGGTTCAAGATCTTTGTTATGTGTGACTGTAGGACTGGATACGTGCAAGACATAGTCTTGTACACCGGTGCACAGACAGACATAATAGAAGATCGAAGTATAGGACTTTCGGGAGCAGTGGTAAAGACGATGATACAAGACTACCTTCATCGTGGTCACGTTCTCTACCTCGACAACTGGTACACTAGCCCTCTTCTCGCTCGTTATCTTCACACACATGAAACGGGAGTCTGTGGAACCGTAAAGGTGAATCGGCGTCACATGGTCAAGGTAGGGTGGACACTTGCAAGGAGTGAGGTTGTCTTCTTCAAAGCCAACAACATCCTTGTAACAATGTGGAACCACAACAGAGAAGTAAGCCTCTTGTCCACGGTTCACCGCCCCTTGATGCACCATACTGATTCTGTTGATTACCATAGCGAGAGCAGGCGTCGTGTTTGGAAACCTGAGTGTGTAATGGATTACAATATAAACATGCGCCTCGTGGACCAGTCTGACTCCATGATATCGACGGTAGAGTGTGCCAGGACCACGATGAAGTGGTATAAAAAACTGTTCTTTCACTTGCTAGATATCACTGCTCTGAATTGCCACCACCTTCACGCCATGACCACAGGAGTTCAGGAAACATTTAAAGGGTTTGTGAGGGAGCTCACACGAGAAATCTTTGCTAAGTATGCTGTTGAAAGGCCCCAACAGCGCCCCTGCACTGCCCCTATTACCCAGACTCCCCAGAGAATATCCGGCCGCCATTTCCCCACTCCTATCCCTCCCCAGCCCAACAGACCTGGGAATTACTGCACAGGTGTCACGTGTGCAGTAATTCCCAGGTGAGACTCACGACACAGAGGAAGGACACCCGCTATGAGTGCGTGCAGTGTGACGTGGGTCTGTGTATTCACCCATGTTTTAGTGAATATCACACGTTGCTGCAATTTTAGCATGGTGTGAATGCGAAAGGACGCTGAAATTATGAGGTAAATGCGACAGACAGACGCTCTGTGAAAATATCAGTCATGTGGATCGCCAAATATTAGTATAAAGTGCCTACGGGTAGAACATAAGTGAAAACATTGGGTGTAAGTATATAAATCTGCCCTAAGTTGAAACTTACATAGAGAGGGTTGTTTGATGCGATATTCTGTCGCTCAGTGCAATAAATACGACCCCTTATTATATATTTATTATTATGTGACATTCTTACGGGTATAAGTTCAAATTATTGTATATGATGATGTATATTCTAAGTCAAATATTCATAGCGTGTCTATAAAGATAAGATTTCCTGACGCTTAGTCGAATGAAGAAGGCACGTATTAGTCAAAATAAAAGTCAGCAAGTGATGAAGTGAATAATTAGTATATAAGTGTGTGAGTGAATTAGTATATAAGTGTGTGAGTATTATGTATGATGAAACATTCCTTGCGAGGGTATTTTCAGGCGATATTCTCACGCTCACTTGAATAAATAATGGCAGTAAGTATGTACAGTGCATTCTAGGGGTGTAAACGTGTGTAATGTAAGTGGGAAAATATAATTGGAGTGAATAAATAAAGTAGATGATGAAACACGAGTGTTTGAGATCGTGGTTGCTACGTGAATAGGCGCTAGCATATCGCTAAATGCCCTCGTAATGAATGAAAATAATTGAAAACCTTCACAGTGGTGGAGGAAAGGTTCTATGTAAATGGGAAAATAATTGGAAAGTGATAAAACAATTTGGTATGTTGAAATACGAGTCATAGCGAGTGCTCTTACTAAGCTGATGTGCGCTAAACTTATGCTGCATGTCATCATAATGAATGAAAACATCTGAAAACACTTACAAACAGTTGTAATTGGTAAATTGTCATTGAAACAGAAGTATACAATTAGAAAAAAATGATAGGTTGACTCATACCAGAAACTTAGCATATAGCATGTTACGACTCAGACCTAACTCGCTATGCTCGCGCGATGGTACAATGCTTATTTTTCCTATATATGTGTCCGAAATCCATTATATTGTTACTGTTATTTTTTATTAGTTCAAATTCAATAAATGTAGAGGTGTTGTGTGTTGTTTGTCCCATTATTCCTTACCATAGAAAACGTAAACACATATCCAGCCCATTACAGAATACGATACCTGCGGGGGGAAACCGCACCTGTACAGACCACTTATAGACCGCAGAGACCACTTTCTTCATGATTTTCCATCGTTTCTCGACCTAAGCGGAAGTTTTAGAAGAAAAAAAAATTTTCCAAAAAGGCTCGGGACTGGGGGATGTCATAGGTGCGGAAAGGCTCGGGACGTGACGGGTTAAGGCTGGCCGTTTACACTTGGTTCACAAACTACACACACATTCAGAACCACTCGAACATTACAGTCACACTCACAAGCACTTCTCGCCCTACATACAGTCTCTACCAGACAGCCTAAGCCACTGGGTAGAGATACGTTGGCTGTATCGTCCCTGGTTCGGTAGGGATAGGCCGGTCCTGCAGTGGCCACTCAACGGCTAATGATGATATATATATATATATATATATATATATATATATATATATATATATATATATATATATATATACACGACTTAGAGATAAGTGCCTGCGATAATGAAGGTTAACGAGAGAGAGAGAGAGAGAGAGAGAGAGAGAGAGAGAGAGAGAGAGAGAGAGAGAGATTAGTGACGGTAAAGTAGCATGTGTATGGTGATGTCTGTGTGTCTGTCTGTCTGTCTCGTAATTTAGATAATGTTTCTGCAGGAAGAACCTGGCACGGGAAGATTACGCATTCTCCAGTCCTTGTTCATCCAGCAGGAAAAAGACGCAGCCCACCATTATGTTAAGCTCGTTGGAGGCTCAGATGACAAAGGAAGACTCTACATTCTTTCCCTTCATCCTGTAATTACAAGTCCAATTTACAGCAGGGAATGGATCGTTAATATATCAGAAAATCCTACCCTAGGATTGTTAAGAAATTGGTGTCGACGATTATAACAAAGTTGGCTGCCTGTGTGATGTAGTACAATGCATACATATACACACTACTTCACACTGTCACACTACCACACACATTTTAACAATATATTTCACACTCTTAGTACAGTACAATGCATACATATACAGACACTACCTCACAATGTCCCACTAACACACACATTCTTATAATATATTTCACACTCTTAGTAGAGTACAATGAATACATATACACACACTACCTCACAGTGTCACGCCACCACACACATACTTATATTTCACACTCTTAGTACAGTACAATGCATACATATACACACACTACCTCACAATGTCACACTACCACACACATTCTTATATTTCACACTCCTAGTACAGTACAATGCATACATATACACACACTACCTCACAGTGTCACGCCACTACACACATTCTAATTGTTTTTCACACCCTCAGTACTCCATCCACACCGATAACTCCCTATACCTTTACTCCGGAATATGCTGAACGAGTTCCGCATATAACTAACTGGCTTTGTTTGGTGCATGTATTCAGTTTCTAATAGAGCCCTATAGAGAAACTAAATACCGTGTGTACAGTATGTTAGCGATGGTTTGTCTCCGTATGTACTCTCTGAGCTATAAGTAATACATTTGGAGAGAATTAGAAGCCATCATCATCATCATCATCATCATCATCATTATTACTAAGTTTGTTCTTATCACTCTTCTTTTTCTCCTCATCATTATCAACCAATCATCAATATTATTATAAATATTCTTCTTATTCACCTCATCATGCTCATTCTCCTTATCCTCGTCCTCCTGCTCATCATCATCATCATCATCAGCAGCAGCAGCAGCAGCAGCAGCAGCATCTTCTTCTTCGTCATATTCATCAGCATCGTCAGTATCACCATATTTGTCAACATCATCATCGTATTATCCTCTTCCTCATCATCATGAATATATCATCATTTCCTCCTCATTATCACCGTTACAATATTTATCATCACCCTAACCCTGCTTCCCGCTATTTTAAATTGTATGAGTGGATTTTACAAGCAAATAGGAAAATGCAGAGTTATTAAACATCGTAACTGACTATGCTTCTATTCACCTATCTCAACCATCCTCATCACCCTGACTGTTTTTTCCACTAATCAGCATGGTAGGGTGGATCCAGAAATAGGTACAGGATATATTTAACGTAGAACTGCATTGTGGTAAATCATGAAACTCAAAGGCTTTAAAGATTAGTGAATAGACTTAAGTTCCATTTTTCGACCGACACTGATGAGAGTTCGACCACTTTCCTGTTCCATATTTCTGTTGCTGGATCCCACCTTCTTCTTTGCTATTCTTATCTCATTCTAGTAGTTCAGTTACTCTTCTAGGAGCTGCCTAGCATAGGCCAACCGGCCTACTGCAGTTATCCTCTCTTCTTATGTTCTTATGTTCACCACCACCTTCTAATAGGAAGCAGGGTAATAGTGATGATAATTTGTCCTCATACCTAGGCTACTCCCCCGAAGAGGTATCGAAACATAATTATGTATATCTCGCTCTAGATATCAGACACTACTTACACTGCGGCTCGTACGACTCATTTTCACCCAAATAAAATCGTCTGGTGTAAGCTGTGACAGAGTACCAACAGCTGTCCCGACCAAAAATGGTCACGGTGTGAACAACCTTTGATGAATAAAATTGTCTGTCGTCAGCTGTATTAAAGTATGACCACGAGAGAGTTATTGTACAAGAAATATTTTGTCGCAGCCAAACAATAAAGAAACAGACATCGGACCTAAGGCAATGTGATGGTAAGAAGAGCGATTTTCTATTTCAAAGAAAGGGAGCTAGATGCCAGGCTGGGCCAGGAAGCAGTCTGTAGATCTAAATTTAGTTAAAACTAAATTTATTGCCTTTTAAGAAGACCCAAGGACGTGTCATGAAAACACTTGCTTTAATACCATCACACCAGTCCTGGCTGACACAGCCTAGCATGTTCCCGAGGACAGTGTCAGGGATCTTGGGCGGTCAAGAATGTGAACTTTCCGTCCATTCGTTCGTTCAACCGTCTGCGCTTTGCAGGCCACAATTATCGTCGGGTCTTAGCGACTTAGGTGTCAAATGAATCCTCTCCAAATGGTGGTCCATATTTCCATTACAGTATAAGATAAAAAATTTATCTATGCTCTAATACTTCTCGGTGAAGAGAATACAAAGTATAACAGAGTGGCTGCAAACCAGAAAACAGGGCATAGCTAAAATTCCGCTTCACAGGATCAGTCGCGACTTTGTCTTCAAGACCCTAGTGTGGCAATAAGAAGTCACCAGTTCAATATGCGTGGTGGGTATTAGCGCCAAAGTGGCAACACATGAGGGTGTGTACCATGTAGGGCAACTGTTGGGCAGTTCAATATGGGTGGTGGGTACTAGCTACAAAGTAGTGACATGTGAAGGTGTGTACCATGTAGGGAAACTGCTGGGCAGTTCAATATGGGTGGTGGGTACTAGCGCCAAAGTGGCGACATGTGAGGGTGTGTACCATGTAGGGCAACTGTTGGGCACTGGAGATTGTCTAATTAGATTAATGACCAGAGTCAGAAGTATGGTACGGATAAAAAAAAAAATCCTATAACACACAAGTGCCTACGCTTACGCGTTTTGGAGGGGACACCGTCAGTTTTCCCTTTTTCTTTTCAAGGGCCGCTGGTGAAAGTGATCAACTGCCTTTGGTGTCCCGTGGCAAGGAAAACGCAAAACTAATAACGGAAAGCGAATCTCACAGGTGGAAAAAAAAAAAAAGGCAAAAAAGATAAAAGAGAGGTGTGCTGACAGACTTGGTGATGCATTGACGCAAATTAGAGATTAAATGGTAAAAGTTCTGATTAAACATCAAAGAGGGAGAGCGGCCATCACAGAATGTCCACCGGGCTAAAATAGTTATAGTCACGTGTGTGTGTGTGTGTGTGTGTGTGTGTGTGTGTGTGTGTGTGTGTGTGTGTGACACAGCTTAAGTGATTATTTTTTTTTAAATTATCAAACACGGTGGCATGCGTGGTGGTCACAAGAGGAATGTACGATCAGTGCAGTTAACAGATAAAATCCACTTTCCCGTATCTCATTCTCACCTAAGTAAAGTCGTCAGGTGTTAGTTTGAATAAAACAAGCCGGTAGGCGACGATGGCCAGCTCTAAACAAACCAAACTTTGTCAGTGACCGGAAGTGAGTTTCGGTTTGGAAAATCACTCCTGTATGGCGGTAGCGAAGGACAACATCCCACCCAAGAATCATGGCCCTCGCTTAGTAATCTTCGAAGCCTTAGCATTTCACTCGAGCCAGGTCGTAATTTTAGCTCTTTTCATGTCCTCCGCACTTGATAACCTTTGACCCCTGACCTGGTGGATATAGGTCATACATGTACAAGGAACAGTTGTAGTATTCATTAGTGTCTATAAGCACGCAAAAGTTTCATTTGATTCCATCCACCCACTTTGGTGCTAGGGAACTTGAAGTTAGCAAAATGATCCACCAGAGGTGCAGCCCCTAGGTGGCCCTGCCAGCGACTGGAAGTGAGTTTCGACACTAATGTCATTGTCGTATGGAGGTACTGTACTCCAATGCAATATTCCACCCAAGAATCATGGCTCTGGCTTCATAATCTTCGGAGCCTTAGCACTACACAAGCATAGTCGTGGTTTTAGCTATTTTCACCGTTTTCGCATATGATGACCTTCGATTCCTGACCTGGCTAATGTAGCACATTGGTGTACACAGAAAGTTGTAGTACTTGTCAAAGTCTGTAAGCATGCAAAGTTTCATTCAATTCCATTGTGCCGTTGGGGAACTGCAGGCAGGGGCATGTTTTAAAGCAGGTACTGGTTGCTAGGGACGCAGAAGCCGATCTTAGCAGGGTTGCCCCTCGAAAACTAGAAAGGGGAACATAATGGCACACTTCCAGTAGGGAATGACCTGAAGATTAGCCTAAAGAAGTCAGAGCTTTCTATGCCCATTAGTAATGCCCCTACATCTCAAAACGTAAAAACTAGGAAAAAGGAGATTTTTCGGCCGTTGCTAGCAACGAATACTTGCCTAGGAACAAAAACCTTGCAACACAACTAGGTCATAGGCTGGTCATTTTGTCCAAGTTTGATCGAAATCGGTTAATTCTGAATGGTAGAATTGTCTGCCATAATTAAACAAGAAACCAATCAAGAAAACTCGACAAGCAATAAGAGCAGCATGAGCTGGCCAATACTAAAGCTTTTCCGACCACGAGAGGATTAAAGTAGTAACTTTGTGGCCCTGTATGATTCACTCAGCTGAATACAATCGTGTGGCGATAGCTGAATGAAAATTCTTAGAGTTTCTCAATAATGAAAGAATGAATGATGAAATTAACTATCTCGGGTTCCGATGACTTGATCTCAGCTGAATAATATCGTCTGGCGTTAGGACCTAGCTTAGCCAGTATACAATAAAAGTTGCACTGACTATGGCTGGACACGGAATAATCTGATTACAGTATATCAGTACCGATTAAGCAGACTACACTGATCTTTCTTACCACCTAGTGACAAGCTACACACACACACACACACACACACACACACATACACACAAAATAATAATACTACTATTACACGAGTCTTGGATGAAACAGGCAACCATGTATTCAGAATTAATCGTTGGTATTTGTGCCGAAATGGTAAGATTTGAGGGTGTGTGGCACGCAGGAGGACTGCTGGCCCTAGAGGACTGAGGTATAAAGTCAGCGAGGCCAAGTGGGTTAGAGCGACTCTGTAGTGAAGGGGTTGATCCAGATTTTTAAAATTATTGGAATGCTTTTCCAGCCAAGACAGTTTAGTGAGCAGTTAATTAAATGGTGGTGTTTACTTAGGAAAGTGCTGATGCCTAATTTATTAAATGTAAACAATTAACTCTTTCACTCTGAATGCAACAACAGTAATTTAGTTCTTGTTACCACCAAACGATGTTACTCTGCTTAGAAGTGGCCTCTTGTCCTCAAGGAACTAAAACTGATGCCTGGATAATGATTAAATCTCATTGTCTGTTTTAAGAAATGGTGAATGCAATACAGTACTGATTAAATGCTGATACTTAGTAATGGAAATGCTAATGTTTTGACAAATATGTAAGCTTCATTGAAAGTTGTGACTGATGATGATAATGATGGTACTGATGAATATGGTGACAGTGGAGGAAGTGATAGTGATGTTGATGATGACAGAGTTTTGATTTAATGAAGATGCAATTAACTGTGTGGAAAATGATGATGTTGATGGAGCTGGTGGTGGTGGTGTAGAGTAGATCAGTATTGATGGTTGTAGTCTTATTTCATCATCCCTCCAATCTCTTGTAGCTTATGATGCTGTAATACAATGATGGAAGGAGGAAAAAGAGACAAAATGGGAAAGAACAGAAAGAGAGATAGAAAGAAGAGAAATGCGTATTACGATAGAGAAAAGGGAAACAATAACCAGAATGCTGAAAGTCGGAGGTAGAAAGGAGGAAATAAAAAAGAAACGGGATGAGTAGGTAAATAGGGCAAAAGAATCAAAACAAAACAGGAAAACAAGAAGAGAAGGAGAAAGAAGGAAATGATAATTAAAAGGAGGGACATAAGTGGGAAAAAAATGATATGAGAAAAAGGGAAACCTCAGCAATTCATTGTCGAACAACAGACACCTGTATTGGCGTCGCTTTGCCTTACTTCACCTTCGCTTCTGCTAGTTTGGTTGTTTTATCGCTGTAATCCTCAGAAGAAAGAAAAGAAAGGGGGAAGTAAAAGAGGAAAAAAAGAAAGAACAGGTAGAAATAAAGAAAAAAGAAACAAATAGTGCCAGGCACAACAAACCTCGCCCGACAGCAGTTGCTTTATTGCTGTTAAATACTGAATCTGGGTATGCCATTTAGTACCACTACGGTACACAGTTAAAGTCTAAAGTAATGGCACAAATGTTTTCAAGTTACGCCCTCTAAAAATCTGTGATCTTGTATTTGAGCTTTCCAGGTCACTCAAGGTCAAAGGTCTTGGTGCCACATGAAAGTCCATATGAGACCTCCTATATCCTGATAATGGTAAGTATCTGTGTTTTCAACGAGTTTCGAGTTAGAGTCCCCTGAATATCCGTGACCTTAAGTTTGACCCTTCGAGGTCACTTACGGTCAAAGGTCAAGGTAGCAATTAATGTACTCCCTGCCGCAGCCTGTATTCAAACTCGCGTCTAATTGGACAGCATATCAATTAAATTTTGGAGGAAATCCAGTGACCCTGAAAGGTCAAAATCAAGGTCACGGATTTTCAGAAGGCTATAACTTGAAACCGGTTGAAGATAGAGATATTTACTATTATGAACATACAAGGACGCGTAATATGGGCTTTCACTGGGCACCAAGGCATTTGACCTTGCATGGCTCTGAAATGTCAGACTCAAGGTTACGGATATTCAGGAGGCTAAAACTCAAAGCTGGTTGAAGATGGAGAGATATTTACTATTATCAACATATAAGAAATCCAATATGGGTTTTTAAGGATTTGAATATCGTTAAACTAGGCTTTGCTGATCTACCTTACGACCCGCCGACATGTCGCAAAAACAAGCGTACTAACATCGATACATTAGTCCCCACTGAGAGAACCCTAGCTTGTATTAAAAAAGAGCTGTGGGTGTTAACGCCGAAGTGGTGACATGTTGAAGGTGTATAGTGCATAGGAGGACTGCTGGGCCTTAGGGAAGAAACTGTCAAACCTATCCCAGGAGTTGGATGCTAAATAAAATACCCTAAATAAAAATGAGTGATACCAGTGTTACAGCATTCCAGAGACCAGTAATTCAGTATTGGGTGATCTCTGCTAATCTGAATAAAATCGTCTTGCGGCAGCAAGAATTAATGAAGACTGTCTCTGACCCCTTCACTACGAGGCCTGCCCTAAGCTGAGTTAAATCGCTTATCCGTAGCAAGAATAAACTATAAAAATATGTGATCATGGTTAACCCCATATCCCACACCAAGCCTTCTTCCTCCCATCATCTCCAGACATCACCTTCCGCTCCCTAAACCTCGCCCCCACTACATCATGGAGAGTGGTCAAAACCCTAGGTTCTGATCACCTCCCAATCATCATCACTACCAAAACCAGAATCATCCCAGCTGGCCACAAGCACACATACACTAATTATAAGAGAGCCAACTGGAGGCCTTTGTAACTGAAACAGAACAACATTTCGAAACACTAAACAGTACACCCATCACAAACATCAACACCGCTGTGCACACTTTCAATACAATTATACAAAACGCGACAAAAGACACATCCCTAGAGACAAAAGAAAGAGACACAACCCCAACTTCACACCAGAAAATCAAGGCCTCATCAGACAACGGGACACACTGCGACACTCCCCAACACCCTATACACATGACACTGTACAGCAAATACAAGAACTCAACACTCAAATAAACAATAAAATATCAGAACAGCAAACACTAAACTGGAAAAATTACCTCCAAACATTTGACCACAAAACAAACATCAGCAAACTCTACAAAATGCTAGACAGCATCACACTTTCCAACAGCAACACCACACAATCACACGCTGCCATCATAACAATGGACACCATACCCTCAATCAAACAACAAGCAAACACTCTCATCAATCACTTTTCACAATTCAGCCATCTAAACCCTCATCCCGAAGACCGACATATCATCCGACGTAAGAGACAGTTCCCCACAGACCCAGACTACGCACCTTCCACTTACAACCAGACGAAGCACATCATTAGCAACCTCAAGCACTCATCTGCCTGTGGACCAGACAACATAAGCAACATTCACCTTAAACACCTTGGACCACAAGACACACAAGCACTCACCAACATATCAAACTACAGCTACTCACACAACATAATACCCAACATCTGGAAGCATGGGATTATCATCACTATTCCTAAACCCAACAAAGACCCCACGTTACCCACCTCACACCGCCCCATCACACTCCTCTGCAGTCCCTCTAAAGTCACTGAACGACTGGTACTAGAACTAGTCACACCTCAAATTCCCCTAGCCCAGTCACTAAATGGCTTTAGACCACTAACCACAAACACCCTTCTTACAGACCTTACACAGAGAGTTTTCAATGGCACGAATTCAGCTAGGCCACCACACAGAACACTCCTAATCACACTAGACATTTGCAGAGTTTTTGATGAAATCCTCCGCCACAACTTCACAATCAAAATACTCAACACAAACATGCAAAATAACACAAAAAGATGGCTGGCAAACTACTTAGCAGGCAGATGTGCACATGTAACATTTGTCGGTCAGTCTTCTAACATCAGAAACTTTACAAACGGTGTCCCCCAAGGATCTGTTTTGTCTCCTACACTCTCTAACCTATACATGCACGACATACCCACACCCCACACACCACAGATACACATAGATTCCTATGTAGATGATATAACACTTACATGTCCGCACCAAAACGCAAACACAGCTGTACACATCATTCAACCTTATCTCAACACACTACACGAATGGTTCACCACAAACGGGCTCAAAATAGCCCCAGCCAAATCTACAGTGACCCTTATCACAAACTGGACAGCAGAACACAGTCACATCCCACACCTCGCCATAAACAACACTCCCCTACCACACACACACACACACACACACACACACACACACACACACACACACACAAAATTCTTGGTGTAATATACAATACATCAATGTCATTTAAACAACACATCACAAGCATTAAAAATGAAATAACACCAAGACTCAGTGCTTTGGGGTCGATTGCCCATACAACATTCGGACACAGCAGTGAGGCCACCACCACAGTATACAGGCGATGCATGCGTTCAGTGATGAATTGTGCAAGCCCTGTCTGGGCTTCTAACCTCACCGGAGCACACTGCAGCACTCTGCAGACCATGCAGAGCAGGGCCCTAAAAATAATCACGGGCTGTGCAGCTACTACACCTGCTGACCACCTGCATCACGAAACCAAAGTCCTCAAAGTCAAGGATCACCTAGACTTGAGAGGCACCCAAATTCTTGCTGCAGCCTCCACAAACCCACAACATCCACTATATTACATGGCAGCACATCCACCCACACCAAGGAACATCAAAACAACACCCAGCACACGATACCATACACAAATATTGTCATCTCTCCCCCCTTGCCCACCTCAGACCGGCTTCCAGAAGCATATCCACACACAGATCACTCGCCGCTCCATTCAGTCACTTAAAGACAACACACAGCTGCATGCACGGCCTCTTGACATCCACCCTTCTGAATCCTATCTCTCTCGTGAGGACAGGGTCCACCTGGCCAGGCTGAGATGTGGACACCATCCAGCCCTCTCAAGCTACCAGAAGAGGCTGGATGACTCCGTCACTGATGCCTGTCCAGGATGCAACACAGCACCCCATACTATTAAGCACATTATGGAAAACTACATTGCACACAATCACCTACGCCGCCAAGAACACAACATACACTCTTTGAGAGCTCTGTAGGAAAGCCCGGTCTCGGCCATGGCCTTCCTAAGGGACTCGGGGCTGTTTGGTCAGACTGCCTTGGGAACAACTACTACTACTACCTCTTGAATCCAGGTGATGTCACTTTTAGTTTATTGCTGCTACCAAACCATTTTATTCAACTTAGGAATCACGTACTAAGGGAGACAAGGAAAGATAAAGAAAGAAAAAGGACATGAGAAAGAAAGAACATAAAAGGAGCTCTTCGTATATAGGGTCGAACTGGATATACCTTCGTTAGAGTCTCAGGTCGCTCCACCTTACTGCCCTTTGGCTTCTGTATCCCCTGATGTTTTACTGATGTAAATAAAAGACTGATTTATCAAGACAGAAAAGAAACTCTTAGGACAATGAGAAAATAAACTAGAAAAAAAAAATAGAGGCAAACGGAACTGAAATGGAAAACGATCGAAAGAACAAATACTGAAGGAAAACGAGAGAGGAAAGAAATAAGTTAAAAAATAAAAATCACACAGGAATGCAACAATTCGTGAACTAAACAAGAAGGGAAGAAAAGTAGGTTGAACGAGGGAGAGACAATGAAGGTAAATAAACGGATTTCAAACTAATAAGGATCAAACTCTATATACCTATAATAATAATCCCAGGCCGCTCTACCTTTCTCCGTACCGCCTTCTGCTTATGTTGGTGCTTATAATACCATAATTCTCTGCCTTCTTTAACTTGGCCTAAGATTGCCGTCACTCCATCTTCAGTGCTGAGCTTTAACAAAAGACTCTAGAATATGGTGTTAGTCAGGAGGAAGTGTTATGGAAAGGATGTATAGTCGAAGTAATCCTAATCTACCATTCAACTACGGGAAATTTACTGCAAAATAACGAAAACCTGCGCCAAGATAAGGTGGACGAACTATAGTGGCTGCTTAGATCTAATGCAGCTAATGGTTGTGATGGTGTAAATTATATTTAAAAGAAACGACTATTTGTTTAGATAGATCTGCTTTGCCAGAGATGGTGATGGTTGTACTGATGCTGAATAGTGATGATGATGATGATGATGATGATGATAATGATGATAATGGTGTTGGTGGTGGTGGTGGTTTATGTGTAGGATATAATGATGACAAAAAATAAGGGGGGGGGAGGGGTAGACGAAGAAGAAGGCAATCAGCTTCCAATCCTGGGCTGCAGAGTCCCAGGCCATTGGATTATGGGTCAGTCTTATCTCTTGCTTATGTTTCTTGTTCTTGTTTCGTATCTGCAGACGATTTCGCGCAACTCAGGGCCGTCTTATAGAACTGAAGGACTTTCGAATCGTCTACATGAACCCCTGCTCTACTAGGGGGCTCTTAGCTGAATGAAATCGTCAGGTGTTAGCAAGAATAAAATGTAAATTACCTCATCGTAGTGAAGGTGCATGATGTCGGTACAACGAACCCCGGCCACCTAATGTCCTGCTGTAGTTCTAGGAAGAGAGCCAGATGACCGAAAGATATATAGATAGATAGGTCAATAGGTAGATTGGTATAGATAAATATAGACAGATGGATAGATAGATGAACTGACAGATGAATTAGGGGATATATTAATGAAAGGAATAATAGACACAAATATACAAAGACATCGATAGTGATTTCAGCTTGAATCCCAGCCACTAAATGTCAAGCTGCCAGTCGATGTTCTTTTCATAATACTGTACTCATATACCTTCTTTATGATACTCCCTGTTTTTAAGAATCTTATTATGACTGTGCTGATAGTGATGATGTTGTTGTCTGTTATGGTGGTGGTGGTGGAAGTGGTAGTTATAATGATTTTGATATGTGATAGGTTAGTAATGATAATAACATTAGTTCATCTGGCCTAAATCTTTGTAACTACTGATCCTGAAAAATGATAGCGAATGAAAAAGGAAGATGAAAAAAATAATAACAAAAAGAAATGAAAGTAGCTGGAAAGAAGATTATGGAAAGGTTAAAAAAGAAGGAGACCTGAGAGCAAAAGTATCGAATATAAGTAGGAGATAATGAAATGGGAAATGAAAAGAAAAGAACACAGAAAGAAGAAATTAAGAAAACTTGTGGAAAAGGAAAGAAGGAAGGAAAGAAAAGGAAAAACGAGGAAACTAAGAAAAGAAACATAAAAAGTATAACAGGAAATATAAGGAAAAAGACAGGAGGGGGAATAAATAAAAATGAGCCGACTGAACCAGAGAACAACGTGTTAGAGAAAAGCAAAAAAGTATATAAAACGAAATGGGAAAAAAAATGTATGGTTGAATGAAACAAAAACCAAGTGGGACAAGTAAGAAATATAACAGAAGTAAAAGCAAAGACATGAATCATGAAAATTAGGGAAAGGAGAGGAAAGCAAACAAAAGGAGATGGGATAGAAACTCAGTACAGGTGTAGTAGAGTGCCAGGTCGCTGCACCTTTCTTCATATCGCCTCCTACCTATCATGCTATGCTTTCATACTCTGTACACTTTAACTTGACTTTGAAACTCCACCTCTCAGTTTTCAATGCTGAGCTATAACAAAGAAGTCTGAAATATGGTGCTAGCATGAGGAAGTATAATGGAAAGGATGTAGAGCCGAGGCAAGTGTTTATATATCATTCACTTATGGAAATTTTGATGGAAAATAACAGAAATCTTTGCCCAGTGTAAGTGGAAGGAAAATAGTGGAGGCCTAGACTAATGTAATTAACAACGATGGTGGTGAAAGTGTGAGGTTAGCTTTGATAAGAAGAGAAACAAACTTGTAGTAGTAGTAATAATAATAATAATAATAATAATAATAATAATAATAGGACGAGAAGCGGTGCTCTCAGCGTGGTTTGGTTCTTAGCTCACTCTCATCTTAAATGTCAGGCACAACTTGCCTAACCCTGGGTTCCTACGCTTCTCATGGGGCAATGTAGGATTGGATAATAGATGATGGATGGACAGTCTATCTATCTACTGCCAGACGCCTTAATCCTGTAAGGGGTGGCCATTTGACTTTAAGTTATTTCTTTTATGGGGAGAGGCACTAACCCTCCACCAACCCACTTGTTGACACTTAGGATGCACGTACGGTTTGGTTATATGGTTACCACCCACCGTTGTAACTGGTTTCTTGGCTTACAGCAAACCATTTGGCTTGTCACTCAACGTAAACCCACCTGTAAAGGAAAGAAAAACAATAAGAAGTGACAGGAAAGATAGGAGGAATAGAACGAGATGAGGGCAGGCACAGAAAAAGAATGATAAAGGCTAAGGATGAAGTAGGCAGCACTACATCAAGTGAGTGGATGATGGTTGCCACCACCTACCACTGCAATAATAATAATAATAATAATAATAATAATAATAATATTAATAATAATACTAACAACAATAATAATAATAACAATAATGATAATAATAATAATAATAATAATAATAATAATAATAATAATAATAATATCAAAAAAGTAATGGTAATAAAAAAAAAATAATAATAAATATAATATCAAAGAACGTAGACAACAGGTGACGTTCTACCCCTGTGCCTGGCTTGCAGAGACCCAGGTAGCTGGACTCTGATCCGCCTCATCCTCTTTTTATTTATGTTATTTTTCGTGTCAGCAGACGGTTTTATGCAGCTTAGGGCAGACTTTTGGAACTGGTGGGGTTGGGTATCGACTACATTAACGCCTGCTCTACCAGGGGGCTCTTAGCTGAATAAAATCGTCTGTTGGTGGCAAGAATAAAATATAAATTACATTGTATTGAAAGGGTGGCTCAGTCGGTAGAGAGTTGGTCTGCAGTTCTAACGGACCCGGGTTCAAATCCCGCAGGGGCAGGGAACAGTTTAAAGGATTTGAATTTCATAAAATCAGACTTTACTGACCTACCAGAAGACCTGCCGACATGTCGTAAAAATACCCCTGCTAATACCAATACACCAGTCCTGTATGAGACAGCCCTAGCATGTATTCAGTATGGACGGTGGGTGTTAGCGCCGAAGTGGTGGCATGTAGAGGTGTGCATTACGGAGGAGGACTGCTGGGCCTTGAAAGCAGGCTGTGAAGCCTATGCCCAGAGTCGGTCACATAAAAAAAAAAAAAAGAAACCTGGCAGCAAGCCCTTTTCTGTGTCCTCCTACTTTCTCTATACTCATTTCAAAGGCAAAGGTGGCTGTTGTGTATAAGTATGCAACGATCTATCATGCTCTCGTGTTCCTGAATTTGATTCTTCTGAATTCTCTACACTCTGGCTTCGCCTTTCCTGTCATTCTCTGACTAGTTATGTCTGCGCTGCTTACTTATCTCCGAATTCTACTGACCATCAAAAATTCCTTGACTGTCTTATTTCTACGATGGAACACATTCTATTCATTTCTTCTTTCTCTGAAATCTCCATTTTGGAGATTTCAATGTTCACCACCACCTTTGGCTCTCCTCTCCTTTCACTGATCCACCTGGTGAACAAGCCTACACCTTTTCCATCATTAATGACCTAGACCAGCTTGTACAGCACCCTACCCTTATCCCTGACCGTCTTGGAGAGAGCTCCAACATAACTGACCTCTTCCTCACAACTAATCCTTCTGCTTACACTGTTAATCTTTTCTCTCCGTTGGGCTCCTCCGATCACAACCTTATTACCTTAACCTGTCCTATTGCTCCAGTATGGCCTGTGGACGCTCCAAAGAAACGTCGTCTGTTGCATTTTGGAGCTGCGGATTTGGAGGCCCTCAGGCAGTTCTTCTTTGATTTTCCCTGGAATGGTTATTGCTTCCATGGACGGGAGTCATCTGAGTGTGCTTTGCGCATTACGGAGGTTATTCTCTGCATTAAGCATACATTCCTTTCTCATATCCTTTGACTAATGCAAGAAAGCCTTGGTTTAACCACGCTTGTTCTAATGCTGTCTGCAACAAGGAGAGGGCCTATAGAAAGTACCAGACCCAACCCACCTCTGAATCACATCGTTTTTCATGTTTCTGCCTGAAATCGTGCTAAGTTTCTTTTTTGCTCTGCTAAAAATAATTTAATCCGTACTAAATGCTCTCAACTCTCCAGCTCGAATTCTTCCCGCTACTTCTGGCACCTTGCCAAAAACCTTTCTAACAACTTTACATCATCATCCTTCCCTCCTCTTTTCTACTCTGATGGATCTGTAGCTATTTCTTCCACTGATAAAGTAGATCTCTTCGCTCAGACTTTCTCCTCCAATTCCACCTTAGATGATTCCGGTACTGTTCCTCCATCACTTCTCTCTGACTTCCTTATGACTGACATTAATATTTGTTCAGCTGATGTATTTTCTGCCATCACTGGCCTCAGTACTAACGAGGCATATGAGCCTGACTGAGTCCCTCCTGTTGTCCTCAAGAACTGTGCTTCTTTGCTTACTCCCTGCCTATGTAAACTCTTTTGACTTTGTATTTCAATCTGTACCTTTCCTTCTTGCTTGAAGTTTGCTGTTATTCAGCCAGTCGAAAGGAACAGATCTTGAATTTGGCTCTCTTTTGTATTGTTTTTGTTTTTTTTCTTGGAAGGAACTGTTTTGCGGGCTCAGCCTTTGGTTCCTTCTTCCTCGCATAAAAAAAAATTGGCTTCAATCCATGTATGAAGAGAGAGAGAGAGAGAGAGAGAGAGAGAGAGAGAACGGGGGGTGATGATGTCGTTAGAACTGTCCGGTCAACAAACGTTGGGATGTAAATGGAGATAGATAGACAGGTAGATAGAATGATAGGTAAATTAATGAACTGTCACAGATAAAAATGATAGACTATCTATCTAACCATCTATTGCCAGACGCCTAAGTCCCGTAAGGGGTGGCCACAAACAAATCGACTCCATGTCGCCCTGTCCCCCGCCATTTCATTGCCCTGCTTCCAGCTCACACCCCCCACTCTCATATACGTCTCCACTCCATCCCTCCATCTCATCCTTGGCCTCCCACTCCCTCTCTCCCCCTCCACCTCACTCACATACACTCTCCTCGTCAGTCTCTCACTCTCCATCCTCTCCATATGGCCAAACCACCTCAATGTGTTTCTTCTAATGCTCCTATCACATCCACATCCACAACACAACACTCTTTCACTTCCTCATTTGTCAGTCTGTCTCTCCATGTGATTCCACAGGCTCCTCTCAAATAACTCATTTCCACTGCTCTCACTCTTGACTTCTGTCCCTCCAACAAGGTCCAAGCTTCACTTCCATACGTTAGAGTTGGTATCACAACACTGTCATGTAGTAACTTCTTCACAAAGAGCACAAAGGAATAAACATGATAAACGTGTAGGAAAAAAGAAAGGTGAGAGATAGAAGGATGAGAGAAATGAATGAAAAGGAAAACGGGGAAGAAAAGGAAAGGAAATAACAAGAAAAGGAAGATGGAGAGGGAAATATTGTAAATTTGAAAGTAGAAGAACATGGACAAAAAGTATTTAAAAAAAAACGTGAAATACATGAGAAGAAATGAGGGACAATGGAAAAGTATGAAAATGAGGCATACCTGTATAGTCGTTCGGTAAAGGTACGCAGGTAGTTGAGTGCCAGGCCTCTACACCTTACTTCATTTCGTCTCATACCCCTCTTGTAGATTGTGCTGGCCTAACTGTACCTCTCTTGCAGATTATGCTGACGTAACTGAGGAGAAACAGAGGAGAAAAAAATATGAAGAATGAATTGAAAGAGTACAGGAGGAAGCTGAAAAGAAAGACATCGAAAAGGCAAATAAATAAATAAAAGTCAGAGAAGAAGACGCAAACATTTTAAAAGAAATGAAAGAAACGTAAGAAAAGAAATGGAAAAAGGAAAAAGTGAAACTAAAAATTAAAGCAAATTAATGAAAAAAAAAAAATGGAATAGTTGTTTCTCTTGATTGGAGAACACACTAATTGGAATAAAATGAAAATGAAAGAAAAAAAGACATAAGGAGAGAGAAAGGATCACAGAAAGAAAGGGAAATTAATGCGAAACAAGTGATGCCAGGCACAACAAACCTCGCCGGACAACAATTATGTCAATGCAGTTAAATACTGATTCGTTTCTGCCATTCAGCGTCAGTGCTCAATCAACCCATTTGTGCCCAGAATCCTCAATATAGGACGGAACTGGGCGTTTTCAGATGTTAACAAATGGTGCCAGGCACAACAAACCTCGCCTGACAGCAGTTATTTTATTGTCGTTAAATATTGACTCATTTCTGTCATTTAGTGTCAGTGCACAATTAAAGTCTAAGGTAATGGCGCAAATGTTTTCAAGTTATTTCCTCTGGTAATCCATGATCTTGCATTTGACTTTTCACGGTTATGCTGCCAAATGAAAGTCCATTTGAGACTGTCTATATCTTGGTAATAGTAAATATCTCTATCTTTGACGAGTTTCGAATTATAGCCCCCTGAATATCCGTGACATTGGGTTTGACCTTTCAAGGTCACTTAAGGCCAAAGGTCAAGGTACCAATTAAAAATCTGAATTTCCTATTTATTGATAAAGGTAAATATATCTCTTCCTTCAGTCAGTTTCGAGTTACCCCCTGACTATCCGTGACCTTGAGTTTGACTTTTCAAGGTCATTCAAGGTCCAAGGTCTTGGTGCCAAATGAAAGCCCATATTACGAGTTCCTGTATGTTCCTAATAGTAAGTACATCTTCAGCCGTTTTCAAGTTATAACCCTCTGAAAATCCGTGACATTGAATTTGACCTTTCAGGTTCACTCGATTACCTTCAAATTTTAGTTTCTTTGGGAACCAGTGCCCACATATCCTGAAAGTTTCATGTAATTTCATTCAGCCGTTTTCCCATTATGTTACTAACAAACAAACAAACTCGACCAAAAACAATAATTCGACGGACTCCATCCGGACGAGGTAATAAAGAATGAATGAATGCACAAAAATATAGAAAATGAGTCGCTAGGGTAATTGGACCAAGTGTGAGTCCCAGGCCACTCCACCTTCCTCCATTCTGCCTTCTACCTCTCTGGTAGCTTGTGGTGATGTAATATAGTGCGTAGATGTATGTAGTTGATGGTGGTGGTGGCCGATATGATGATTATGATGGTGATGAAGATGGTGATGATAGTGGGGATAATGGCGTTGACAGAGGTTGGCTTGTGGAACAACGTTAATTATATGAGTGACGATAATCATTGTAATGATGATGATGATGATAACGAAGATGATGACAGAGGTATTATATGCATTGGTTTAGTACTGGTGATGATAACCTTAGTTCATCTTGCCTTCTACCTTTCTTAAAGCCTTTGATGCGGCAATGTATAGGAGGAAGAATGGAGGAAGAAAAGAGGATGACAGAATCGGGGTTAAAAAAAAAAAAAAGACAAAGGATGCAAATATAGGAAAACTATATACATACAGAAGATAGTGAACGAAATAATAAAGAATATGCCAAAGAATGGGATACCGAAGAAAGATGAAAGGAAGGGGAAGGAAAAAAAATATATATAAGACAAAAAGATTAAAAGAAAAAGGAAAATAAGTTGGCACGAGTATGAGACAAAGGAAAGGAAGGAGAATAAGGAACAAAAGGAGCAGAAACGGAAAATAAATAATAGAAAGCAAAAGAAAATTAGAAAAGAAAAGAAAATTAGCCAGTTTAACCCTTGTGTGGTGTTCGGGTCTGTGGGACCCGTTTCCAATGTTTACCAAAAGAAAAATGATGCAGTTTATTATTATTTCAACTTCAGACTCTTTGGCCTTGGCTCATTTTCTGTGAAGAACATATAAAATAACATATTTTCAATGACTTCACACCGTACACCCCTCCTACACGTTTATATTACACGAGGGTAATAAAAGCGTAGAGATGCTGTGTCCCTTCACTCTGTCCTCCTCCTACATGGCCTGCTGTTAGTGTGTGTGTGTGTGTGTGTGTGTGTGTGTGTGTGTGTGTGTGTGTGTGTGTGTGTGTGTGTGTGTGTGTGTTTTCTCTGCTCCTGCTATTCACGCACACGGTTACAGCATTGTTACATTTCAAGCACCGAAACCTATTTGCTCCCACATTCCCGCACATTTTACCTTCTGTCTTGCTGGAACCATTCTATATTTTCGTACACTCTCTCCCATCTGCAGATTGGGGGTGGAACACAACAAATAAATAGGTTTGCTTGTGTGGCTCTGCATTGCACTCGATCAAGATGGCGAAAAGGGTCTCCGTGCAGAGGGCCTTAGAGATGATTTTCGAAGAGATAGAAGCTTGGGAAGACAAAGAATAGGAAAATATTTTCAGAATTTGAAGATCGCCTTTCTGTCAATTCAGAGTCTGACAGTGAGTTTGAAGAAGAGGATGAAATTGACCTTAAGCCAGCTCCAAAACTAGCCCGTCAGCAGCCAGCTTCAGGCCTCCCGCAGAAGTCAGCCACAGGACCAGCTCGTCAGCAGCCAGCCACAGGACCAGCTTGTCAGCAGCCAGCCAGAGGATCAGCCCATCAGCAGCCCACCGCAGGACCAGCCAGAGGACCAGCCAGTCAGCAGACAGCCCACCAGCAGCCAGCAAGTGGAGAAATATGGATGTCAAAAAATGGTGAAATTGAATGGTATCCTTGCCCAAAGAAAGAGCCACCCTGCAGGGCTGCCAATGTGATAAAGATACATCCAGGGCCAACACGGATGGCAGTTACTCACGTGCAGGATATGTTGTCTTCTTTTGAACTTTTCATCCCGGATGACATCCAGAAAATTATTTTGGATTGCACTAAAATAGAGGGAAGGCATGTTTTTGGAGAGGAGTGGAAGGAGATGGACCAAACCCATTTACGAGCATACTTTGGGCTTCTTATCCTTGCTGAAGTTTTCAGATCCAAAGGGGAATCCACAGAATCCCTGTGGGATGCAGAAACTGGCAGAGAACTTTTCCGTGCCACAAAGTCTCTGGAAAATTTTCACATTATTTCCAGGATTATCCGCTTTGATAACCACGAGATGACAGACTAGCTCGGTGGCAGAGAGACGGGCTAGCTGCCATGAAGACAGTGTGGGACAAGTGAGTGCACTGCCTTCCCCTGTTTTAGTACCCTGGCCCTAATGTCACTGTTGATGAGCAGCTGGTGTCATTTAGGGTCGCTGCCCCTTCAGGCAGTACATACCATCAAAACCCGCAATGTACGGAATAAAGATTTGGGCTGCCTGTGATGCTGCATCATCATATGCATGGAACTTGCAAGTGTATATAAGGAGGCCAGACGGAGGAGCCCCTGAGAAGAACCAAGGGATAAAAGTTGTCCTGGACATGACACAAGGACTCAGTGGACACAACATCACATGCAATAACTTTTTTACCTCACACAAGCTGGGACAGGAGCTCCTAAGCATATTATTATTAACCATATATGCTGTCTTTATTGTCTGCATTTGGGATAAAGTAAACATCTGGTATTTTTACAGAAATTGTTATGGCTGTATTGATTTAAAAACCCAATAATGCGGTGGGTCCACCAGACCCTCAAACATTGGCTGAGTAACAAAAACATGAACACCACACAAGGGTTAAAAAAGGACTGAACTCCAGACGTCTTTATTAGAGTAAAATATCTCTTTCTACCTTTCTTCACCTTGTCTCTCACTGCTCATGTTGCTTTATTGCTGAAATATTGTGAGGAACGAAGGAGTGAGAATGAAATAGAAAAATAAAGAAAACAGGAGGAAAAAAGAAGAAATGTGAAAGAGAAAGAAAGGAGAAAAGAAATGAAAGAATGGGGGGACAGAACCAAGGGAAAAAACAAAAATTAAAAACAAAAACAGGGAGACAGGAGGATGAATATAATGCCATGTATACAGTATATACAAAAGAGCCGCGTTGTTAGTTTGCTTGTTTGTCCTTCAATCACGCCCAAACCAAGAGGAAGAGACCTCCAGACCCACATATATTCTGAATCAGGGTGACCCAAGGATTGTTGGGGGGGGGGGCAAATTCAGATCTGGGTCATTTGAGGCCACCGGTAGTGTTTTCTTTTTGGTCCGGGCAGCGCCACTTACCCCTGCTGCCCATTTTTTGACATGGAGACTCACATGACCTTCAGTTCAGACATAGGCTATGCAAGGTTGTCCTCCGAGGTAATTTGAGGTCAATGGTCGGAGGTCATTTGAGGTCACCGGTAATACTCGCTCAAACGACTGGACCCAGCAACCCAATTTTTGGCATAGAGACTCACATAACCTCCGGTTCGAACGTAGGCTATGTGAGGTTAACCTCCGAGACCATTTGAGGTCACCGGTAATACATGCTCGACCGACTGGACCCAGCAGTAGAATCACTGACAGTGTTCTCCTTTTTGGCCCGGGCAATGCCGGGTACCCCTGTTGCGTTGCCAAACTTTTGACATGGAGACTCAAATGATCTCCAGTTCGGACATAGGCTATCAGAGGTTGTCCTCCAAGGTATTTATTTTCACTGGTTGGAGGTCAATTGAGGTCACTGGTAATACACACTCAAACGACTGGACCCAGTTTTTGGCATGGAGATTTACCTGACCACCAGTTCGGATATAGGCTATGTGAGGTTGACCTCCGAGGTCACAATGTCACCGGTCGAAGGTCATTTTAGGTTACCGATAATAGTAAACAAGTGAGCAAAAATACTGTGCTGTAGTCTCCGAAAGCTGAAACAGAAAGTTCCTGGACCTCTTATAATCACTCTTCAAAAGCATAAAAGGTACATGGTCTTTCTGGAGTAGAAAGAAAGACTGAACTAAAATAAGATTACAGTGTTCGCCTTTTGGCCCTGGCAACGCCTGGTACCCCTGCTAGTAGTGAAATAACGAAGAAGGAAAGGAAAGACGTGTGAACGAAAGATAAACGACATAAGTAAGCCTAGTAAAGGTGTCTCTCGGTACACCTGTAGCGGTGTGCCAGGCCGCTCCACCTTGCTTCATTACGTCTCCGGCATTTTTAACTAGCACGGAGAGTGTTAGGCGAAGATTTTGTTTTTGACCAAGTTTCTTTGCCTCATTGTTTGTTAGCAACATTAAGGAAAAAACAGCTGAATGAAATTATATGAAACCTTCAGGATATGCAGGCACTGGTCACAAAAGAAAGTGAATAAATTTGTGGGGTAATTGAGTGACCCTGGAAAGTCAAAATCAAGGTCACAGATTTTCAGAGAACTATAACTTGAGACCGGCTGAAGATACTTTTACTGTTATCAACATATAAGAAGTCCCATATGGGCTTTTAATTGGTACCATGGTCTTTGACCTTAAGTGACCTGGAAAGGTGGAACTCAAGGTCACGGATATTCGGGGGGCTATAACTTGAAACTTGTTGAAAATAGAGATATTTACTATTATCAAGATATAGAAAGTCACACATGGGCTTTCATTTGGCACCATGACCTTTGACCTTGAGTGACCTTGAATGGTCAAACGCAAGATCACGGATTTTCATAGGGCTATAATTTGAAAACGGTTGAAAATAAAATAACTGCTGTCGGGCGAGGTTTGTTGTGCCTGTCACCACGTTGTGACTTATGATGTAATACTCGTACAGTGGAGAAACGGCGAGAAATGGAAAAGAATGACACTAAAGGAGACCAAATTAATAAATCCAAAGCAAAGAGATATAAAAGAAAGAATTTTAAAAGAAAAGAAAAAGTAATAAGTGAGGTTATAGGAATTTAGTGGAAGTCTGGACACTCATGGCAATCCCAGGCCCCTCTGCCTCCCTCCATATCGCCTCCTACATATCTAGGTGTTTATATAGCCTCATTACTATGTCCATTCTTGAATTTGACCTAACACTGCCATCTTTCCATCGTGAATGTTGAACTATCACACTACTCAAGCCCACTTTAACCTGGCCTAAAACTGCCTTAATTCCTTTTCGAATTCTGAGTTGTAATAAGAGAAGAACATTGCTGGTCTTTTAACTTATCTTGACCATGGATTTTTTTCCAATTCGAAGTTTATTTTATATAAATCATTGATTCAGTAATACAAGGATAACTTTCTACATCCTTTCCACTGCACCTCTTTGTGACTAGCATCATATTCTACCACCAGTTTACTGCTGCAACTATGCAGTCAGTATGGAGAGATGGTAGTTTCAAGCCAACATACAGTAAAAAGAGTAAGAATATGGTCCTATGCTGGGTCTACTTTAATCTGGCTTAACAATGCCCCTTCTCCTAAGCTGTAAGAGAAAAGAACTGTACATTATGGAGATAGTCATGAAGCAGTGTTGTGGAGCCAATGTACAACCCTAGTTTTGCTTAATGTACCATTCAGCTAAGAAAATTTGTTGCAATATGAAACAAATCTATAACAAGATGTACAAACTATAAGGGTCACCAAGACCTATGTAGCTAATGATCGTGGTGGTGGTGGTGATGATGATGATAATGATGATGTGTGTTAGTTTTGATGATAATAATTATTGGATGGTGATGGTGATAAGAATGACTTAATAATGATGATGGAGGTGGTTATAGTGACAGTGATGGTGATGCCGAATAATTATGGTAATGAAGATAATAGTATGGATGCTGATGATAGTTATGATGATAATGCTGCTGCTGATGATGATGATGACTGACAGAATGAGGATGATGATGGTGATGAAGGTGATCCTAGAGATAAGATGTAAGTTACTATGACAATTAAGCTCTCAGCGGTCTGATAGGAGAGAGAGAGAGAGAGAGAGAGAGAGAGACAGACAGACAGAGACAGAGACAGAGACAGAGAGAGAAAGAGAGAGAGAATGAATTAGTAAGAATGAATAGGAGGGAATAAAATAACGAGAAAATAAACAAAAGAACTGCCCAAAAGTGGAAGATAAAAAGGTCAAATATGAAAAAAAGGATGAAAAACAATAAAGATAATGAGTTAAAATCAGAAAGAAAAAGGAAGAAAGAAAGAAAGTGTCTGAGATAGAACGAAAGAAAGGAAATAAAAAAAAAATAAGATGATCGACAAAGAAAAACAAAAACAAAAAAAGGAAATCGCAGAGAGAGAGAGAGAGAGAGAGAGAGAGAGAGATGGAGTAATAAGAAAGTTAGAGTTCATCACAATTATTTTTGTTTGTTTCGATTTTTTTGTCTCCCGCTATAATTTGTTACTGGCACCACTAAACTTTTTTTTTCTTTTTTAACTGGGGACATACCACTTCTTACTTTAAGAGTTATTCTATAGTCCAATTTCGCCACTGCAAGAATCAAACGTCGATGTAAAATATCCAAAGTTCATTCAGTTAGGAAAGGCCACGCTAATAGAACAGGTTAACGAATACTAGTTCAAAAACTCTTTGATAAGTTGATTTAACTCAACTTCAAGTAGCAAGAAAAACCGTAAAAAACGTCATCTCAGTGTTGTACGAGTAGTTAAAAGGAAAGCTGTGCATAGTCTGTCTAGGAACATCAATGCTGTATGGCATATGAACAATAAATAGGGAAGAAGAAAAGATATAATAGATCTTTAGTGTAATTAATTATATAAGCCTTCAGCAAGGCCAACAGACGTCCCGTTATTAATATTTATCATATGCCCTTTCCCTTACTCGAGAACCCTCTCATATCCCTTTGGCTTCCTGTTATTTGTATACCTCATTTGATTATAATTATTATATGTATTTCCTGTGGCCTGCAGTGTGTTCTTCCTCTTCCATTAGCATCAGGTCAGATCCACCTCACCTCTGTATGCCTTCTATAGACATTCTTGCATCTAACTCCTCTGTCGCTTTACCACCAGATCAACACATCACCCATTTCCTACCACATCCACACTACCATTCCTAACACTCACACCACCATTTCGGCCATTCACACCGCCATTACCACATCATCGACAAACATTTTTCGTACAACATCCACACCACCGTTACCACCACATCCACACCACCATTTCCACCGCATCCACACCACCATTCTTACCACACCCACACCATAATTCCCACCACATCCACACCATCATTTCCACAACAGCCACACCACAATTCCCACCACATCCACACCACTATTCCCACCACATCCACACCACCATTTCCACCACATCCATATTCCCACCACATCCACACCACCATTTCCACCATATCCATATTCCCACCACATCCACACCACCATTCCCACCATATCCGTACCACCATTTCCACAACATCTACACCCTCTTTGCTAAGACATCAGTACCACCGTTCTCACTATATCCTCACCACCATTCCTACACATCCACACTGCCATTCCTACACCGCCACAGTACCATTCTTACACAGCCACACTACCATTCCTAACACATCCACACTACCATTCCTACACATCCGCACCACCATTCCTACACATTCACACTACCATTCCTAACACATCCACACTACCATTCCTACACATTCATACTACCATTCCTAACACATCCACACTACCATTCCTACACATTCACATTACCATTCCTACATATCCACACCACCATTCCTAACACATCCACACTACCATTCCTAACACATCCACACTACCATTCCTACACATCCACACTACCATTCCTACACATTCATACTACCATTCCTGACACATCCACACCACCATTCCTACACATTCATACTACCATTCCTAACACATCCACACTACCATTCCTACACATTCATACTACCATTCCTAACACATCCACACTACCATTCCTACGCATTCACATTACCGTTCCTACATATCCACACTACCATTCCTACACATCCACACTACCATTCCTAACACTTCCACACCACCATTCCTACGGCATCTATACCATCATACATACCACATCCACACCATCATCCCCACCACATCCACGCCGTCATCCCCTCTACATCCACACCACCATCACTCTCTCTCTCTACACTCACCATCTCCAGCCCCTCACAACTCCACTATATTCTCTCTCTCTAACACCGTCTTATCCTCTTACATCCAAGTTCCATTCCCATCCTACCATTTCCATTAAGCGAATCCCCCGCCACCCCACTCTCTCTCCCCCCATCGCCTCTCTGCCCCTCCACCTGACCCTTAACACTCTCAGCCTCCTCTGACTCACTCTCAGCTGAATACAACCGTCTGGCCTCACCTGGAATAGAATGATTACGCTCTCTCTCTCTCTCTCTCTCTCTCTCTCTCTCTCTCTCTCTCTCTCTCTCTCTCATTTACTCGCTTCCACCTGGTCCGTAACAGTCTAAGGTTCCTGTGACTCATTCAAGATCCTAAAATATAATCTTTCGAAATTGGTTACATTAGGGTGCCACAATTTTCCCAGTCAATAAAAGGTTAATGGTGAGAGTATTAACTTTAAGATATTCCTATAACCCCCTCTTAGCTGAACAATTTCCTTTGCAGTTATAGATGGAAAGAAAATATGCAATTTAATCCGTACGGTGAAAAGTGAGTTGAAACTTTTCCTAATCAATTTGACTGGTTCTTTGGGGCATATGAACTATATTTCCGGAGGTTGTGCAATGATATCTATTTAATACGACAAAATTTTAAATTCCCTTGTGTTTGCTGCCGCGCAACAAAAACGCTAAAATCACAGTAACTCAGTAAGTAATTGGTGAGAATTAAATTAGGCTTTGCATCCAGGTTTGCAAGCATTGGAAACGAAATAGAATATTTTGTGAATCAAATATTCCGTCTCTCTCTCCTCCACTTCCCCATCATCTACCACAGTAGGTCTCGACACCTACAGAACCACCCAAACACCTTCGCTATAATGCCCATTTGTCCTCCTATTGTTCCTCCATCCCTACCATTCTTGTCGACCATTCTGCTACCCATATAATTACCACAGTTTACCTTGCATACATCTGCCATTCACCTCAGTATTTCACTGCTCTTAGAACCACTTCATCACTTTCCCTACAACCATCCACCACCCCTCTGTTGCGTGGATTTTCCCTTACCGTGGGCATGTCACACTCACTTGTCCTCACACAGTTGCTGCTTTTCATTCTAATTCTCCCAACTGAATATTTAGCAGATATTCCCATCCCTCCAAATATATATCTGGTCAATATTGTTAACATGTTAATTATACATCTGATCAGTTCGGAAAGTTCTCTTCAGTCAGTCTTTCTCCCTGTTAACACTCTCCATTCTTTCAAAGACATTGGATCAAGGCGTCTCTTAAACTGAAATGATCTTGATTTATACCTTCCTTTGTTCATGTTTCTCAACCTATTTTTCTTGTATCGTAATCAAAATTGTTCTCTTTCTCTTTAGGAGTCTCCGTTATTTCATCTCAGTTTCACCTTTCTCATTTCCTGACTACAACGGTTTCACATTTAATTCTTTTCTTAGTTTTATTATCCATGTATTCACCCCCTTTCATCTCCACCTCATCTGTAATGGAAATGGTATGAAGGGAATGGAACTTGGATGTAGGAGGATAAGAAAAATGTAGTAGACTTGTGAGTGGCTGAAGATGGTGAGTGTAGAGGGTGAGTGATGGTGGTGTGGATGTGGAGGGGATGAAGGTGTGGATGTGGTGGGAATGATGGTGTGAATGTGGTGGGAATGATGGTGTGGATGGGGTGGAGATGATGGTGTGGATGTGGTAGAAATTGTGGTGTAGATGTGGTAGCAATGGTGGTGTGGAAGTAATAGGAATGGTAGTATGGATGTGTAGGAATAGTAGTGTGGATGTTTAGGAATGGTGGTGTGGATATAGTGAGTGAGGTGGTATTGATGTCTTAGCAAAGATGGTGTGGATGTTGTGGAAATGGTGGGGTGAATGTGGTGGGATTGATGGTGTGGATGAGGTGGATATTGTGGTGTGGATGTGGTGGGAATGGTAGTGTGGATGTGGTGGGAATTGTGGTGTGGATGTAGTGGGAATGGTGGTGTGGATGTGATGGGAATGGTGGTGTGGATGTGGTGGGAATTATGGTGTGGATGTGATGGGAATGGTGGTGTGGGTGTGGTGGGAATTGTGGTGTGGATTTGGTGGGAATGATGGTCTGCATGTGGTAGGAAAGATGTTTGTCGATGATGTGGTAATGGCGGTGTGAGTGGTCGAAATGGTGGTGTGAGTGTTAGGAATGGTAGTGTGGATGTGGTAGGAATTGGGTGATGTGTTGATCTGTTGGTAAAGCGACAGAGGAGTTAGATGCAAGAATGTCTATAGAAGGCATACAGAGGTGCGGTAGATCTGACCTGATGCTAATGGAAGAGGAAGAACACACTGCAGGCCACAGGAAATACATATAATAATTATAATCAAATGAGGTATACAAATAACAGGAAGCCAGAGGTATATGAGAGGGTTCTCGAGTAAGGGAAAGGGCATATGATAAATATTAGTAACGGGACGTCTGTTGGCCTTGCGGAAGGCTTATATAATTGTTTAATCACACTAATTAATCACATTAAAAATCTAATATATGTTTTCCTCTTCCCTGTCTATGGTTCACTGCCATACAGCATGGATGTTCCTAGACAGACTATGGACAGCTTTCCCTTTAACTACGACACTGAGATGACGTTTTTTTTTTACAGATTTTTTCCTGCTACATGCAAATGATTTAATCCAACTTATCAAAGAGTTTTCGGACTGCCATTTATTAACCTGTTCAATAAGAGTGACCCTTCCTAAGTGAATGAACTTTGGAACTTTTGCATGGACGTCTGATTCTTGCAGTGGTAAAAATGGACTGTAGAATAGCTCTTTCAATATGAAGTGGTATGTCCCTAGTTAAAAAATAAATAAATAAATACAAATAAATGTTTAGTGGTGGCATTAACAAATTTTAAAGGGAGACAAAATACTGGAAAAACAAAAAATAATGGTGACGAAATGTTTCTCACTACGCCTGGCTTAATTCGCCAGAAGGTAGCAAATACGTAATCACAAGGAGGAGTTAGGTGTACAGTACTACACCTTCAACTGCTACATACCAACTACACCTTCAACTGCTACATTTCCCACTCTAGCATTCAGATCTCCCATTATTACCACATTCACATTCGCTCCAAATCTCTGCAGACACTCATCAACATCATTCCAGAAAGACTAATGCAAGCTGCACTATGGGGTGGTACTACTACTCTGCGGCCAGGTTGTGTTAGGAAGAATACTGCCACCGTATTCCCTGTGTGTCGTAAAAGGCGACAAAAAGGGGCGGGGTGGGGGGACTAGGGACCCCCTCCTCTGTTTTTTAGTTCCTAAAAAGAGACAGGCCAGAGAAAGGGATGGGGAATGGAGTTATCTCCGTACCCTGAAGATTGGGTCTATGAATGTGCGTGGATGTAGTACAATTGAGGCTAAAAGGGAGGAGATTGGAAGAATGTTTGTGAGAAGAAAGTTGGATGTGTTAGATTTGAGTGAAACGAAGATGAAAGGGAAGGGTGAGTCTATGTTTGGAAGTGTGAATGGAAGATTGTCAGGTGTTGATAGAGGAAGGGCAAGAGAAGGTGTGGCCTTGTTAGTGAGTCCGGAAGTACAGCAGTGTGTGATTGAATGGAAGGAGGTGTCATCGAGACTGATGTGGGTGAAAGCGACATTTGAACGTGAGTTGTGGGTGTTTGTGAGTGCATATGGGCCTGGTAGTGAAAGGGATGAAGAAGAGAGGGAGTCTTTCTGGAATGATGTTGATGAGTGTCTGCAGAGTTTTGGAGCGAATGTGAATGTGGTAATGATGGGAGATCTGAATGCTAGAGTGGGAAATGTAGCAGTTGAAGGTGTAGTTGGTATGCATGGTGTGCCTGGAAGAAATGAAAATGGGGAACGAATGATAGCGATGTGTGTTGAGAGAGAGATGGTGATTGGAAATATGCTGTTTGAGAAGAAAGATATTTATAAGTATAAATGGGTGAGACAGGAGGGTGGAAGGGTTGTTGATAGAGCTTTGATGGGCTATGTGGTTGTGTCTAGGAATGTAATAGGAAGATTGTTGGATGTGAGAGTTCTGAGAGGGGAGGGACCTCTACCTGGTGGAGGGAAAGTTAAGAGTAGGTAAGAGATGGGTGAGAGCTAGAAGGGTTAGGTGTGGCAGGGAGGTTTTGAAAGTGAGTGAGTTGGATAAAAGAGAGAAAAAGATAGAGTATCAGGAGAAATTGAAAGATGAGTGGAACGCAGTGAAAGATCAGGAAAATGGCAGTGTGGAGGAATGGCAGTTGTTTTAAAGTGCTGTGGTGGGGCATGCAGAAGAGGTGTGTGGTGTGAGACGTTTGGGTGGTGGTGTAAGAAAAGGAAGTGAATGGTGGTGCGAGGAAGTAAGTATGGCTGTGGCTGAGAAGAGACGTGCATATGAAGTGTGGCTGCAGAGGAAGGATGAGATGTCATATGAAAGGTAAAAGGAAAAGAGGAATAGGGCGAGAAGGGCTGTGCGTGATGCTAAAGTGGCAGCAGATGAGAGGTGGGGTAGGCGGCTGACAGAGAATTTTCAACAGAATAAGAAAATGTTTTGGAAGGAGGTGAAAAGGGTGCGAAAGGGAGAGTCTGGGAAGGAAGAACGAGTGAAAGCAGAGGATGGAAGGATGTTAACTGAGATGGATGCAGTAAGGAAGAGATGGGCAGAGTATTTTGAAAGATTGTTAAATGTAGAGGAGGAAAGGGTGGCTGAGATTGTGGCAGAAGGAAGGGTGCAAGGAATAAATGTGTTGGGAGAGTTGAATGATTCTTTGATCACGAAGGAGGAAGTGGAGAAGGCAGTAAAGGAGATGAAAACAGGGAAAGCTGCAGGTATGGATGGGTGTTCTGTGGAATGCCTGAAAGGTGGTGGAGTGACCATTGTTGACTGGTTAGCAAGATTGGTGAATGTGTGCTTTATGAAAGGTATGGTGCCAATTGACTGGGCAAGTACTTGTGTGGTCCCGTTGTATAAAGGCAAGGGTGATAAGTATGAATGTACTAGCTTTAGGGGTATAAGTCTGTTGAGTGTTGTAGGTAAGGTTTATGGTAGAGTGTTGATTATGAGAGTTAGAGAGGGTACAGAGGGAGAGATTGGTGAAGAGCAGTGTGGCTTTAGGAGAGGGAGGGGATGCATGGATCAGGTGTTTGCTGTGAGACAAGTGTGTGAAAAGTATTTAGCGAAAGGCAAGGATGTGTTTTGGGCATTCATGGATTTAGAGAAAGGGTATGATAGAATTGATAGGGAGGCTTTGTGGACTGTTTTAAGATTGTATGGACTTGATGGTAGGTTACTAAAAGGGGTGAAAAGTTTTTATGTAAATAGTAGAGCGTGTGTAAGAGTGAGAAATGCTGTGAGTGACTGGTTTCCTGTGAGAGTGGGGCTGCGACAGGGATGTGTGATGTCGCCTTGGTTGTTTAATATTTGCATGGATGGTGTTGTAAGGGAGGTGAATGCAAGAGTTTTAGGTGGAGGTCTGAGTCTTGTGAATGTTGATGGTGGAGAGTGGAATCTGAAGCAGCTGCTGTTTGCAGATGATACTGCACTGGTGGCTGATTCAGAGGAGAGATTGAGACACTTGGTAGAGGAGTTTGGAAGGGTGTGTGAAAGGAGGAAATTGAAAGTAAATGAGAATAAGAGTAAAGTGATGAAGTGTACGAGGTTGGTAGATGGTAGGAGGATGAATATAGCTTTGAATGGCGAGTTGCTTGAGGAGGTAGAGTGTTTTAAATATCTAGGGTCACATGTAGCTGTGGATGGAAGAATAGATGCAGAAGTGAAGTTTAGAATAAATGAAGTAGGAAAGGTGCTGAGAGGAATGAAAAAAGTGTTTAGATGTCGTTCGCTTAGAATGGATGTAAAGAGAAGGCTGTATGAGGGTGTTGTGGTACCGACTGCATTATATGGGGCTGAAACATGGAATATGGGTGTAGTAGAGAGGAAAAGTTTGAATGTTATGGAGATGAGGTGTCTGAGGAGTATGTGTGGAGTGACGCGTATGGATCGAGTGCGAAATGATGAAGTGTGAAGGAGAACTGGAGTTGTTCAGGAGATGGCTGGTAGAGTTGAGCAGAGGGTGTTGCGATGGTTTGGGCATATGGAGAGAATGGATAATGAGCGATTGGTGAAAAAGAACTAGATCTGATGTGAGAGGTGTAAGGCTGAGAGGGAGACCACGAATAGGATGGATGGACAGTGTGAAGAGAGCACTGGATGCGAGAGGGATGTCTGTTGAGCAAGGAAGAGTGGCTGTGCGCGACAGAAATAAATGGAGAGAAATTGTGAATGAATAAGTGATGACGCAGCCCTGAGGTGATATTCTCCCGCATTAGGTCTGATCAGCTAGTCAGGTCAGATGCAGGTAAGGGGATGGGTCTGTTATGATGTGGCAGGGGTAAACCAGCTCTGCTGCCGGGCCCTGCTGCGAATGTCAATGATTGCATTGCGCAGTTGACCCTTGTGCGGTGTAGTGCGGTGAGGATGTGTCTTCTCCCCTTGGGGCTAAGATGCGAATGAATGTGTTTGAATGGATGAGTGAATGGGGGTGTGTCGTCCTGTCTCGGCTACCTCCCTTTCCTTGGGAGAAGCAGCCTAGGTATATAGATAGATAGATAGATAAATTAGTGATATGGGTTTAGAGAAAGAATGGCGGTCAGAGAAACTTGGGAAATGATAAAAGGAGAAGGAAGTGGGGAGGAAAAAAAAAGCGGAGATGGGGACAATTGGTTGGGAAGGAGGGGGGGGGGGTCTCTGGCGGAGGAAACTGAAGGAAACATTTTTGCTATAAACGTTCCTCGGGGGTCATTAACCTCTTTATGATTCCCCAAAGTGAAGAAAAATGTCACTTGTTGCCTCTGAAATGAAAAGGAGAGAGAGAGAGAGAGAGAGAGAGAGAGAGAGAAAGTTAGGGATAACACACTCAGCCATCATCGTCGGAGCAACACTATTCCAGGTAACAACACTATTCCAGATAATTTCATTCTGCAGAGTATGGGTCCTGAGCCTGTGAAAGTTAATGTACATGTCTTCAATTTGACCTCCTGACTGCTGATAAGTACCTCCTGCATAACAAGGCCAACTGGCACCAATGTTGATATATAACTGACCTGGTTCCTGACTGCTGATAAGTGCCTCCTGCGTTACAAGGCCAACTGGCACCAATGTTGATATATAACTGACCTGGTTCCTGACTGCTGATAAGTACCTCCTGCGTAACAAGGCCAACTGGCACTAATGCTGATATATAACTGACTTGGTTCCTGACTGCTGATAAGTACCTCCTGCGTAACAAGGCCAACTGGCACCAATGATGATATATAACTGACCTGGTAATCGCAGGCCATCTCATTCGCACTATTTGTTTTTGCTATTCCACAACTCCTTTTTAATTAAATGTCATGATGATTCTGGTAATTGTAGTGGTGATGATAGTGGAGGTCATGATGATGGTGGTGGTGATAGTGGTTACTATAACACAGATGCTTAGTGATAGCAATGACTTTGTGGGTGAGTTTAAAGTAAGACAAGGATGAAGGGAAACCATTGCCAGGACAATCAATCAAAGGCAAAGGTCAAAAGAAAAGGAAAACATTCAAGGTCACAGGCAAGGTCAGCTCAAGCTGCTTTGGTCCGATTCGGACCAAACTTGGTGTGAGGGTTATGAGTGAGACAGGAGTCAAGTAACTGGAATTTGACAGCAATCAGTTGAAGGTCCAAGTCACAGGACAAAGTCAGATGTTCAGCCATTACACCAATTAATGGACGTAGGTGTTGTACTGTGAATGCACCTTATTCTTTCTTATACTTTCCTCTTCTACATTTCTTTCTCTATAATTTCAACTCCATCTTTCATCTTTTTTTGTCTCTTTCATAGTATTTTCTTATTTTCCTCCACAAAACTGCGTCACCATAAGGTACAAGAGAGGTAGGAGGCGAGGTGACGTAAGATGGAGCGGCCTGAGATTACAAGTGTACCTAATTAACACCTGTGTACTTTTCGTTTAATTTTTTCTTTCTCACTGTCTGTCTTTCTTTCCTCATTTTCTTTCAAGTTTACGATCTCATACTATTTTTACTTTTTCAAGATCTCTCTTTCTCTCCCTTTTCTTCCTTTCGCCATTGTCCTTTCGTTTCTTCTACTATCTCGTTTCCATTGCATCTCTGTTTTCTTTTTACTTCTCACCTTTTTCCTCCTTTCTTTTCGTTCTTTTTTCTCTTTTCGCTGCTAATTATATAAACAAATAAAACAATAGGAGAAGGAGTCAAGGTGAAATAGGTTAAGGTGAGGCGATCTGGGGCTCTTATACAGGTGTCTCCGGTTCTCTCTCTCTCTCTCTCTCTGCGATTTCTTTTTGTCTTTGCTTTTGTTTTCCGTTCTCGATCATCTAACTTTTTTTTATCTCCTTTCTTGCGTTCTATCTCAGACACTTTCTTCTTTCTTTCTTCCTTTTTCTATCTGATTTTAACTCAGTCCCTTTCTTGTTGTTTCATCCTTTTTTTTTCTTATTTGACTTTATTATCTTCCACTTCTTGGCAGTTCCTTTGTTAATTTTCTCGTCATTCCATTTCCTCGTATTCTTTCTTACTGATATTCTCTCTCTCTCTCTCCTATCAGACAGCTGAGCGCGCGTATCTCTACCATTACGATCACCATCGTCATCATCATCCTCATTCTGTCAGTCATCATCATCAGCTGCAGCAGCATTATCACCATAACCATCATCATTATCCATACGATTATCATCATCATCATCATCACCACAATTATATGGCATCACCGCCAGTATCATTATAACCACCACCGTCATCATTATAGAAATCAAAAATTTTCTTCTACAATGATTGTTAAGAAGTAGGAATGGCAACAGATCACAGACGAGAGATGAAAAATGCACAGAAACAAGAGAGCATTCAGGAAGGGAGGAGATTTGGAGACCTACATTATATCCATTACAACATTGCACACTTTAGCCACAAACTTGCAGCTGGTGGAATGTTGTAATGGGTATACGTCTCCAAATATCCTCGCGTCCTCAATGCTCTCTTAGTTTCTATGTTTTTTTCATCTCTTATCTGTGCACTTTGGTCATTCCTACTTCTAATCATTTTAGAAGAAAAATTTTATTCTCTAGTTTATGATCTTTTTGTGGAAGAATAATTATGCATAAAGCAAGAATTAGATTTGCATCGTTACATGCATATTATACTGAAAAACTAAAGCGAGGGTGCCTTCCCGAGAAAACAAGTGTTTTGGTACGTTGCATAACTGTAAGTGAGCTGTAGCTAACCAATATTGAGCAGAATGGCGTGCTTACGGGTGACCGCGATGCAGTTTTCAGGCTGTCACTCTCAAGCCGTAGCCTGAATGCCTTTCTAAACATGAAACATCTACATTTGACAAGCAGCATTTTGGTGCATTGTATTAGAAGCGACGAGTGTGGGTGTTTCAATGTGGCGGCCAAAGTCACACGCTCGCGTCGGGGATAGTCCCTCTCTACTACGGAGCTCAGTGAATGCGACCCACAGGAGTTACTGGATCCTTTTTTTTTTCTTTTCTTTTCTTTTTTCCATCTTTTTGTTCGTTTTCTGTTTATATTTGTTAAGTTTCTTGTTATCCTTTCCTTCGTTCTTCTTTTTCCTTTTCTTTGTTTCTTTCTCTTTTCATATATTTTCCCCTTTTCTATATCCCATTCCTTTCCTTTCCTGGCCTACTTTCTTCATTCCATATCCCAATCTTTGACACATTCCTTATTTGTTCTCTCAGTTCTTTTTCTCCTTTTATCTTTCCTTATTTTCCTTTTCTTTCTTCTCATTTCTTTTTCTCCACTTTCTTTCTCGTTTCTTTATCTATTATATTACAGCGTCACAAGCTACAAGAGAAACTGGAGACCAGATGAACTAATGTTATTAACATCATTTCTAACCTGCTGTATATCATCATCATCATCATCATCATCATCATCATCATCAACATCATCACTACAGTTTCCACCCCACCATCACCACCACAATCACCTCTAACAACAACAAACACAACAACAACAACAGTAAGAATAAAACAATACATCTCTATCAGCACTATCAGTACCTGCACCATCATCATAATTATTACCATTACCATCATCGTTAGCTACATTAGATCATGACCACCGATATACTACATCATCACAAGCTACAAGAGTGGCTGTAAGCGAGATGAAGTAGGATGGAGGGGCCTGGGACTCTGCTACAGGTGTACCAAGTTCAAAACCTTCAGTCTCAAAGCACTGGTTCTCCGTTCATAAATATTTACCCATTTAGTTTTTTTCTGTTTCCTTTTCCTCTTCAATTTTCCTGCATTTATTGCTGTTTCTTTCTTTTTTTTCCTTTTCCCTTTTCTTCTTTTTTTCTTTCCTTCATTTTCTCTTCTCTTCATTTCTTGTTTTCATTCAGTTTTCCTATCTACTTTTCATTAGTTTCCATTTTCCTCTCTTCTTTCCTTCCTTTCTTTCTTTCTCATTGTTGTATTAACAGTATGTTGTCCAGGCTAGCGCCAGTATATTTGCTTGACTTTGGTAAATTTACGTTGATTCTCAGGATGCCATGACTCACTCTGAACTGAATACAATCGTTTGGCGGCAGCTGCAATACTATACTAGATCTGTGAACAAAGTAAAATACGCACAACGTAATACACAGAAACAATAATAAGAGACATATACTCACAGTGAAAGAGAACATGAAAGTATTACAAGACAGGATAACGAGAGTACAGTATTATAAAAACAGGTATAGACGAGAGAGTATGATAGAGAGTATAATAAATGTAATAAAGACGATGATAAGGGATGGTACAGGTAAGAGAGAATGAGAGATTACGTTTATTTATATGAAAGGAGTATGATAAAGGAAGGCATAGGAAAGAGTGTGAATAATACGAAGCACAAAGAGAGAATTTAGAACACAGGTTGTGATGAAGACATTATGAGAGAGAGAGAGAGAGAGAGAGAGAGAGAGAGAGAGAGAGAGAGAGCAATAATAAGAGACGGGATGGAACAGTGGCAAGTAGGAAGCGAGGATGACCGAGATGGATTGACTCCCACCTCCACACTGAGTGGACGAAGTTCAGTCTGAATTTGTCAGCCGCTTCCTTTTTATATCCGTATATTTGTTTTACTGTAAGTCAGTCCATAATTATGTCTGTCTGTCTATTTACCCAGTTATCAGTCTCTATCTTTTTATCTACGAGAGTTCATTAACCAAGTTCTCTATCCACCTTTCTATCTCCATACACAGCACATCATTTGTTGACCGGACAGTTCTAACGACATCGGCAGCCACCCCCCCCCTTCTCTCTCTCTCTCTCTCTCTCTCTCTGTATACAGAGATCAAAGCCAAAACTATATCAAATCCAAAACAAGATCAACCCCTTCCATACAATGAGGTAATTTATGTTTTATTCTTGCTACCACCAGACGATTTTATTCAGCTAAGAGCCCCCTAGTAGAGCAGGGGTTAATATAGACGATACCCAGTCACTCCAGTTCCAAAAGTCTGCCCTAGTCTTCATGAAATTATCTGCAGATACGAAAAATAACACGAAAAATAAGGAGACGAGACAGAGCAGAGTCCAACGGCCTGGGTCTCTGCAACTCAGGCCTGGAGGTAGAACGTCACCTTGTGTCTCCCTTCTTTGTTATTATTATTATTATTATTATTATTATTATTAGTAGTAGTAGTAGTAGTAGTATTTAGTAATCATTGCCACCATCATCATCACTGGCCATGCAGCTCAAACTAAACAAATACATTTTTTTTTTTTTATCTTATCAAAAGAAACCTCACATGATCACCACCATCGCTGTTCACTACATTTGATCTAGGCCACCACTATAGTTCGTCCACCTTATATTGGCAAAGAGTTTCGTTATTTTGCATCAAAATTTCCCTAAATGAATGGTATATTAACACTTGCCTCGGCTCTACATCCCTTCCATTACACTTCCTCATGATAGCACCATATTATACAGGTCTTTGTTATAGATCAGCATTCAAGACTTAGAGATGGAAATTTACTGTAAGGTCAAGTTAAAGCAAAATAAACTGTATGGTAGGTAGGAGGCGATATGGAGAAAGGTGCAGCTGCCTGGCACTCTTCTACATCTGTACTGAGTTCAGTTCTGCACCCTATCTTCTTGCCCGTCTCCTTATGGTTACTTCTCTCTCTCTCCCTTATTTTGTTCATTAGTGTTTTTTTTTTCAAATTTATTTCTTTATTACTGGTTCCCCTTGCTTTCTGTTTCATTCAACCATACTTATTTCCTTTCTCTTTTCATTTTATATTCTTTGTCGTTTTTTCTCCTGTACTTTATTCTCAAGTTCAGTCTGCTCTCTTTTATTCATTCCCTTTTCTTGTCTCTCTATTTTTCCAGTTATACTCCATATGATGCTTGTTTTCACCTTTTCCTTGTTTTTCCATTTCTTTTCTTTCTTCTTCCCTTAAAACTTTATATTCTTTTCTCTTCTCAATCTGCTTTTCATTTCATTTCCTGTTTTACTTTCTCATCTTTATATTCCATTCTTGCTCTCAGGTCTCATTCTCCTTTTATCATTCCATAATCTTTTTTTAATTTTCCTATTTTTTCTTTCACACCTTTCCTTTATTTTATTCTTTATTATAGTACAGCATCAAAAGTTGCAATAGAGGTAGGAAACCAGATGAACTAATGTTATCATCGTTACTAACCTACCACATTTTAACATCATCTTAACTGCCACCACCACCATCATTTCGAGAAACAACATGATCAGCATCAGCACAATCATAATAAGATACTTATAAACAAGGAATATCATGAATAACGTATGTGAGTATTATGAAGAGAACATCGACTGACAGCTCAACACTGGATGGACAGGATTCAAGCTGAAATCATCACTATCGCTTTGTTTATACAATTGAATCTGCTTATTGACTGGTCAGTCCATCTAACCATCTATTAAAGTTTATCTGTACCAAACTATCTATTAACATATCTATCTAACTTTCGGTCAGCTTATGGCTATCTGTCTCTTTAGCTACCATCAACTACAGCAGGACATTAGGTTACTGGAATTCGTCGTACTGACATCACCTTCTGCATGATGAGGTAATTTCTATTTTATTCTGGCTACCACCAGACAATTTTATTCAGCTATGAGCCCCCTAGTAGAGCAGGGGTTAATGTAGATGATACCCAACCCCTCCAGTTCCAAAAGTCTGCCTTAAGCTGCATAAAATCATCTGCAGATACGCAAAATAACAAGAAACATAAGGAAGAGATGAGACTGACCAATAGTCCAACTGCCTGGGGTCTCTGCAACCCAGGCTCGAAAGTCGATTGTCTTTTTCTTAGTCTCCTTTTGTGTGTGTGTGTGTGTGTGTGTGTGTGTGTGTGTGTGTGTGTGTGTGTGTGTGTGTGTGTGTGTGTGTGTGTGTGTGTGTGTGTGTGATCATCATAGCCACCACGAACATCACCAAAACCATCACCATCATCATCTTCACTGTTCAGCATCACTACCACCATCACCATCTCTGGCTATGCAAATCTATCTAAACAAATTATTATATACATATATTTTTATGTATCATTTATACCACGACCACTAATAGCTGCATTAGATCTAATCAGCCACAATAGTTCGTCCAACACATCTTGCTCCAAGTTTTCGTTACTTTGCAGCAAATTTCCCGTAGCCGAATGGTAGATTAAGACTATTTTGACTATACAGTACATCCTTTCCATAACACGCCCTCCTGACTAACACCATATTCACGAGTCTCTTGTTAAAGCTCAACACAGAAGATGTAATGATGGCAGTTTTAGGCCAAGTTAAAGTAGACAAGGAATTAAAGTATTATAAGCACCAAGATAAGCAGAAGGCGATGTGGAGAAAGGTACAGCGGCCTGGGATTAATATTATAGGTGTTATTAGTTGACCTCTGTTTACTTACTTTCATTCTTTTTTCTCGTTCATCGTATTTCATCCCCTTTTCACTTGGCTCAAGACTTGTTTCTTTCCCGTCCTTCTTTCTTCCTTTCTTTCTCTCCTTCCGTGTCTCCCTCTGTCTCTGTCTTCTGGTCTTTCTGTATTTTTCCATTTCCTTCCTTTTGTCTCATCTTTTTCTGGCTTTATCTTATCTCTGTTTCGCAAAAATTGTTTCTTTTCTGTGTTTCTTACTCGCTCTTTTTTATATCAGTTTCCTTTTTGTCTCCAGTGTTATACATAAAAAAAAAAAAAAAAAACAGCAAGGAAAATAGAAGCCAAAGGGCAGTGAGGTGGAGCGACCTGAGACTCTAACAAAGGCGTCTCCAGTTCGACCCTATATACGAAGAGCTCCTTTTATGTTCTTTCTTTCTCATGTCCTTTTTCTTTCTTTATCTTTCCTTGTCTCCCTTAGTACGTGATTCCTAAGTTGAATAAAATGGTCTGGTAGCAGCAATAAACTAAAAATGACGTCACCTGGATTCAAGGGGTTAACCATGATGACATATTTTTATAGTTTATTCTTGCTACGGATAAGCGATTTAATTCAGCTTAGGGCAGGCCTCGTAGTGAAGGGGTCAGAGACAGTCTTCATCAATTCTTGCTGCTGCAAGACGATTTTATTCAGCTTAGCAGAGATCACCCATTACTGAATTACTGTTCTCAGGATTGCTGTAACACTGCTATAACCAGTTTTTATTTTTTTTATTTTTATCTACTTCTTACGCGTCCGACTCGGGCCAAAAGTTTAACAGTTCGTTCCCTGAGGCCCAGCAATCCTTCTGTGTACCATACACCTTCTATATGTCAGCATTTAGGCACTAACACTCACCGACCTTTTTTTAATACAAGCGAGGGTTCTCTCAGTGAGGACTGGTGTGTTGGTGTTAGTGAGGTTGTTTTTACATGTTGGCGGGTGTTAAGTAGATAAAAAAATCTGTTTTCATAAAATCCAAATCCTTAATCTATTCCCTGCCCCAGCCAGTATTCGAACCCGCGATCGAACAGCATATCACCACAGCATATCATCACTCAACTGACTCGGTCATCATTATCATCATCATCGTCTTCATCACTATCATCACTATTATCTTCATCCTTATTATTATTATTATTATTTTACTGTTATTTTATTATTATTATTATTATTATTATTATTCTACCTATCTATATACCTAGGCTGCTTCCCCCAAGGAAAGGGAGGTAGCCGAGACAGGACGACACACTCCCCATTTACTCATCCATTCAAACACATTCATTCGCATCTTAGCCCCAAAGGGGAGAACGGACAGATTCTCACCGCACTACACCGCACAAGGGTCAACTGCGCAATGCAATCAGTGACATCCGCAGCAGGGCCCGACAGCAGAGCTGGTTTACCTTTACCACATCATAACAGACTCATCCCCTTACCCGCACCTGACCTGACTAGCTGATCAGACCAAATGTGGGAGAATATTCCCTCAGGGCTGCGTCATCACTTATTCATTCACAATTTCTCTCCATTTATTTCTGTCACGCACAGCCACTTTTCCTTGCTCAACAGACATCCCTCTCGCATCCAGCGCTCTCTTAACACTGTCTATCCATCCTATTCGTGGTCTTCCTCTCAGCCTTACACCTCTCACATCAGATCTAGTTATCTTTTTCACCAGTCGCTCATTATCCATTCTCTCCATATGCCCAAACCATCCCAACACCCTCTGCTCAACTCTACCAGCCATCTCCCGAACAACTCCAGTTCTCCTTCGCACTTCATCATTTCGCACTCGATCCATACGCGTCACTCCACACATACTCCTCAGACACCTCATCTCCATTACATTCAAACTTTTCCTCTCTGCTACACCCATATTCCATGTTACAGCCCCATATAATGCAGTCGGTACCACAACACCCTCATACAGCCTTCTCTTTACATCCATTCTAAGCGAACGACATCTAAACACTTTTTTCATTCCTCCCAGCACCTTTCCTACTTCAATTATTCTAAACTTCACTTCTGCATCTATTCTTCCATCCACAGCAACATGTGACCCTAGATATTTAAAACACTCTACCTCCTCAAGCAACTCGCCATTCAAAACTATATTCATCCCCCTACTATCCACCAACCTCGTACACTTCATCACTTTACTCTTATTCTCATTTACTTTCAATTTCCTCCTTTCACACACCCTTCCAAACTCCTCTACCAACTGTCTCAGTCTCTCCTCTGAATCAGCCACCACTGCAGTATCATCTGCAAACAGCAGCTGCTTCAAATTCCACTCTCCACCATCAGCATTTACCAGACTCAGACCTCCACCTAAAACTCTTGCATTCACCTCCCTTACAACACCATCCATGTAAATATTAAACAACCAAGGCGACATCACACATCCCTGTCGCAGCCCCACTCTCACAGGAAACCAATCACTCACAGCATTTCCCACTCTTACACACGCTCTACTATTTACATAAAAACTTTTCACCCCTTTTAGTATCCTACCATCAAGTCCATACAATCTTAAAACAGTCCACAAAGCCTCCCTATCAATTCTATCATACACTTTCTCTAAATCCATAAATGCCCAAAACACATCTTTGCCTTTCGCTAAATACTTTTCACACACTTGTCTCACCGCAAACACCTGATCCACGCATCCCCTCCCTCTCCTAAAGCCACACTGCTCATCACCAATCACTCCCTCTGTACCCTCTCTGACTCTCTTAATTAACACTCTACCATACACCTTACCTACAACACTCAACAGACTTATACCCCTAAAGTTAGTACATTCATACTTATCACCCTTGCCTTTATACAATGGGACCACACAAGCACTTGCCCAGTCAACTGGCACCATACCTTTCACAAAGCACACATTCAACAATCTTACTAACCAGTCAACAATAGTCACTCCACCACCCTTCAGGCATTCCACAGCACACTCATCCATACCTGCAGCTTTCCCTGTTTTCATCTCCTTTACTGCCTTCTCCACTTCCTCCTTCGTGATCAAAGAATCATTCAACTCTCCCAACACATTTATTCCTTGCACCCTTCCATCCGCCACAATCTCAGCCAGCCTTTCCTCCTCTACATTTAACAATCTTTCAAAATACTCTGCCCATCTCTTCCTTACTGCACCCATCTCAATTAACATCCTTCCATCCTCTGCTTTTACTCGTTCTTCCTTCCCAGACTCTCGCTTTCACACCCTTTTCACCTCCTTCTAAAACATTTTCTTATTCTGTTGAAAATTCTCTGGCAGCCGCCTACCCCACCTCTCATCTGCTGCCACTTTAGCATCACGCACAGCCCTTCTCGCCCTATTCCTCTTTTCCTTATACCTTTCATATGACATCTCATCCTTCCTCTGTAGCCACACTTCATATGCACGTCTCTTCTCAGCCACAGCCATACCTACTTCCTTGCACCACCATTCACTTCCTTTTCTTACACCACCACCCACATGTCTCACACCACACACTTCTTCTGCATGCCCCACCACAGCACTCTTAAATAACTGCCATTCGTCCTCCACACTGCCATTTTCTTGATCTTTCACTGCGTTCCACTCATCTTTCAATTTCTCCTGATACTCTATCTTTTTCTCTCTTTTATCCAACGCACTCACTTTCAAAACCTCCCTGCCACACCTAACCCTTCTAGCTCTCACCCATCTCTTACCTACTCTTAACTTTCCCTCCACCAGGTAGTGGTCAGACATACCTCCACCCTCCCCTCTCAGAACTCTCACATCCAACAATCTTCCTATTACATTCCTAGACACAACCACATAGTCCATCAAAGCTCTATCAACAACCCTTCCACCCTCCTGTCTCACCCATGTATACTTATAAATATCTTTCTTCTCAAACAGCGTATTTCCAATCACCATCTCTCGCTCAGCACACATCGCTATCATTCGTTCCCCATTTTCATTTCTTCCAGGCACACCATGCATACCAACTACACCTTCAACTGCTACATTTCCCACTCTAGCATTCAGATCTCCCATCATTACCATATTCACATTCGCTGCAAAACTCTGAAGACACTCATCAACATCATTCCAGAAAGACTCCCTCTCTTCTTCATCCCTTTCACTACCAGGCCCATATGCACTCACAAACACCCACAACTCACGTTCAAATTTCGCTTTCACCCACATCAGTCTCGATGACACCTCCTTCCATTCAATCACACACTGCTGTACTTCCGGACTCACTAACAAGGCCACACCTTCTCTTGCCCTTCCTCTATCAACAACTGACAATCTTCCATTCACACTTCCAAACATTGACTCACCCTTCCCTTTCATCTTCGTTTCACTCAAAGCTAACACATCTAACTTTATTCTCACAAACATTCTCCCAATCTCCTCCCTTTTAGCCTCAATCGTACTACATCCACGCACATTTATAGACCCAATCCTCAGGGTACGGGGATAACTCCATCCCCCATCTCTTTCTCTGGCCTGTCTCTCTTTAGGAACTAAAAAACAGAGGAGGGGGTCCCTAGTCCCCTCACCCCGCCCCTTTTAGTCGCCTTTTACGACACGCAGGGAATACGGTGGCAGTATTCTTCCTAACACAATCTGGCCGCAGAGTAGTAGTACCACCCCATGGTGCGCCAGATTGTGTCCCCCCCGCCATTATTATTGTTATTGTTGTTATTATTATTATTATTATTATTATTATTATTATTATTATTATTATTGTTGTTTATGTTGTTGTTGTTATAACTGTTCTTTTTTTTGTTTCTGTGGAATTTAGTGTTAACATATTGGTATCGCTATTTTTTCCATAACAAATTTTATTCATTGTTGGATTTTCGGCAGAGTTTCATGTTTTTCGGGTAATTTTTAGGTGCACAGTTTCATGTGTAACCGGACGATTTTTAGGGACATTTATCCAGGGTGGAAATTAGTTTCTCAAACCTGTATAAGGTCTCGCCGAAGCTTCCACGAGTAATTAGATGTTGGAGGAGTGGAGAGAGCGCATGCGCACCTCTGCCCCTGGGTGAAAGAAGACCTCGGGGGCATTAAGATCCCGAAGGTAATAAGACATCGGCGGTAAGAAGACCTCAGGGGCAAGAAGACCCCGACGGAAAGAAGACAAGGAGAAATAAAGCCCGGCGGGAAAAAACCGCAGAACAACTGCCAGAGGATATATCTCAGGCTAATCCCTGGTAAGTCCCTACAGCTGAGATAGGATCTAGTTATGTCCACCAGGTAATAACTGGTCTGTCTAGGCACAGCTGAGATAGGATCTAGTTATGTCCACCAGGTAATAACTGGTCTGTCTAGGCACAGCTGAGATAAGATCTAGTTATGTCCACCAGGTAATAACTGGTCTGTCTATGCACAGCTGAGATAGGATCTAGTTATGTCCACCAGGTAATAACTGGTCTGTCTAGGCACAGCTGAGATAGGATCTAGTTATGTCCACCAGGTAATAACTGGTCTGTCTAGGCACAGCTGAGATAGGATCTAGTTATGTCCACCTGGTAATAACTGGTCTGTCTAGGCACAGCTGAGATAGGATCTAGTTATGTCCACCAGGTAATAACTGGTCTGTCGAGGCACAGCTGAGATAAGATCTAGTTATGTCCACCTGGTAATAACTGGTCTGTCTAGGAACAGCTGAGATAGGATCTAGTTATGTCCACCAGGTAATAACTGGTCTGTCTAGGCACAGCTGAGATAGGATCTAGTTATGTCCACCAGGTAATAACTGGTCTGTCGAGGCACAACTGAGATAGGATCTAGTTACGTCCACCGGGTAATAACTGGTCTGTCTAGGCACAGCTTAGATATGATCTAGTTTTCTCCACTAGATACATGTTTTAGCCTAGAACAATCAGCGGGTAATTGCTCGGGAACTGACGGAAGAAGAACAGATGTTATTTGACTGCTTTTACTTGAAGATGATGCTGATCTTCCGGGGGATGAGGAAGGACAGTTGCAGAAAATGGCAAGTAGACCCTGTTGCGGTCGTCCGATACATTGGCGTTGAAACATGGTAGCGAATTTGTGATAGTGTATTCCCCCGTGGCAGGGAACTTGCCGTGGTGGGGGAGTTTACGTACCCCAGTGGTCCTGACAGGATATCCCATGCCGCACACCTCGCTGGTGAGCGCACAGCCAAGAGCTGCCAGCCCCCCTTGGGGATGGTGGGCGTGAAAGAATACTTCCCCAGTATCCTTGCTTTATTAAGAGGAGACTTTTTTTTTTTCGATCTTTCTCTTCTTACTGTCCTCTTCTCATCTGTCCTACCTCTCTTCCTAATATTTTCTTGTTTCTTGAGGCCTTTCTTATCCCTCCACTCCAGTCAGGTTAGACATTTGCTTTAATGACGTGAATTGTTTGAGGACTTCCCATTGACACTGATCCTATCTTCCTTGCGCCACTTTCACGCCAAGACTACTTCAAAGCCAGCTTTAATACCATATAGCCATATTGTGTTTTGATGCTATCTGTTCCATATTCCTTCATTCCTTGTCATAGTGCAGTGTTATCGTACTGTACATCAGTGATGAAACTGACATAGTTCTCTCTCCTCATTCTTCCTTCAGTTATGCTTTTACACTCGTCCTTTGTTAACCTTCAGCCTCCATCATACTCTATCTCGCTCCTGTTCTTTGTCATCTGGTTTTGCTTTCAGCTTTACTGTTATATATCTTATTTCTTTTCCCATGTAATATCTGTATTCATCCAAATTCGTTATGAGTACATAGTTCAGGTTTACATATTGTCAGCATCTTACATAGATTTTGCTGAAGGAACTTCATATTATCCTAGGAAACATCTCGATCAATTCTGTAAGGATACAATTACTTAACTGTCTTAAACGCAGCAAATACTTGCCTAAGGACAAAGACTCGTGGAGGAAACACGATTACAAGTAAGTTTTACGTTTCATGAGTGGGAAAATTTCAATGCGAGGCTCGACAAACAATAAGAAAACGTACTGTCGCCCCAGATCAGAGCAACAAGCACGGGTTCTCACCTGCGATGAGTGCTTGTCACACACTTACATCTCCCTGAATTAAAACTAGAAAAAAACACTTGCAGTTTCATGCTAACATTTGTTTCTCCTGGTGTGTGTGTGTGTGTGTGTGTGTGTGTGTGTGTGTGTGTGTGTGTGTGTGTGTGTGTGTGCTTTTTTAGGGAATAATTCATATTCGTCGTTTCGTGTTTATGAAATGTTTCCTGCATATCCGTATTATCGTCTGTCTGCATTGGAGTTTAGGAAGCCTGACTACCAATGAGTACTTTTTACTCGGTTAGACGAGCTGCATAGATTAAATGCAAAGGATTACGCACTTTTCTTCAGAAACCGATTTATTAAAAGCTCATAGGTTGTGCAGTCCATTTTCCCTGTTCGTACGGACGTGAAATTCTTGTCTTTTGTTTTAGTGTCCCCCAAACAACGGAAATATGAGGTGTAATTAAAAGCCCACACAACCATTGGCAGGTCCTGTATAAAAATACGTAACACTAACTATTAGGTTCTCTATCCGACTTCGGCATTTATTCGCGGATTTCAGTTTTATTCGCAAAGTTCACTCACCTCTAAATATATTCATTAAGAAGTCGTTCTCCTAACCTGAAAAGAAATGTCCTGTGTGAGTGACAACAAATGAAATACGAGGTCTTCCCCCAAAATGCGATGAATTTTGCGTTATATTGTTATTTATTGAACATCCATGTGTGTCATGTAATACAATTCCAAACTTTAACATATCCGTACCTTTAAAAGGCTGATACTCGGAATTAACTTTCTCATTTAGATAGAACACCCCCCCCCACACACACACACAATGAAAAGATAGACAAATAGGTAGACATTTCAGAGTTACTGACTCGGTGTTTGGCTTGACAAGGTGCCCAACAAAACAGAAGGTAGCGTGGTGGTGGGATAAAGGAGTAGAAACGCAGTTAACGAGAAGGACTGTTTAGGGAATGGATAATGCGCAGTAACAGAGAAATACTTGGCTGCTAAGCAGACAGCAAGGAAAGAGGTATATAAGGCAAAGTATGGATCTCAGAGGCGTTCATTTGACATCCTAAATAATGCTGAAAAGAGGAATATGATATATATAGTAAGTAAACAGACAGTGAGGGAAAAGTCATCACAGGTGAGCGGTGTGTGAAGAATGGCGAAGGAAGGGTACTGGTAGACAATGAAGATATTAACGATGCTTGGAGAGAATATTCCAACTGGTTGTCGAACTAGGAGTTTGTCTGGAACAGAGAAAGTTTGAAGAAGGCAGATCCGGTGCTTGTCCCTTGGGCTTTGGTTGATACTGGTTCCGTGGGCAAGGCATACAACAGAATACAGCTGGGGAAGGTGGTGGGTGTGTCTGGGTTGCCTGTTGAGGTGTTGAAGGCCTCTGTAGACATAGGAGTGTTTTATAACTGATTTTACATATTCTTTTATATACATGAGTGTCTTGTTCCAGATGACTGGATGAACAGCGTACCTGTAAATGTGTATAATGGGGAGGGTGATGCCCTTGAAGGAGGAAATTATAGAGACATAAAACTTTCGGATCTGATAATGAAGATAAAGGAGAGAGTCTTGGATGGAATCATAACGGAAAAAGAGACTACTGATGAGGTGCGGTTTGGTTTTGTGCCACGCAAACGGACCACTGATATATTATTTATTTTCCGACAGCATCAGAAAAAAGATATGGGAAGGATGAGAGAGTAATGCCTTGTTTTTGTTGATTTAGTAAAGGCTTTTGGCACAGTCCTCATGGAGATGAAGTTGGCATTGAAAGTTTGAATTTCAGGAGTGAATGGTTAGACTGACTGCGGTAACGTGCGAGGGTGCCCGCGCCGGAGCGAGAGTGAATGGAGGTCTGAGCGATAAATTTTTCGTAAACATTGGTGTGCATCATGGATCAGTTTTTAGTCCATAATCGTTTATCATTGTGCTAGAAGCTCTCTCGTGTGACTTCAGAACTGGACTCACATGGGAGCTGTTGCATGTTGATGGCTTCTTGTTGATCGCAGAGAATGAGATGGTAGCGAAGGAATGAACTCGGAAATGGTGAGATGGAATGAAGTGCAAGGGTTTGAAATTAAAGCGGATTATACCGTACAAAGTATTGATATCTAGGGCAGGTGGCGGTACTATTAAAGCAGAAGGAAAGTGGTCATGCACAATTTGCAGCCAAGGTATGCAACAAACGTCATCTTGTGCAGTGTTTGTGGTAAGTGGGTGCTTAGCAGATGTGGTTTTAGAGGTAGGCTGCAAAATATGGTTATTTTGGGTGCAGAAGCAGAAGGGCTAGAAAGGATTGGTCTTGCTGGGGAATGTTTTGGGTGTGTGGAGGAGTATTATTATTTGGAGAACATACTCGAGGTGAGGCTGCATCTAGCTCATAAGAAAGTGTAAGGTGTGGTTGAAAGAAGTTTAGGGAGTTATTGCCTCACCTGATGCTGAGAGTGCTTTTCCTCCCTTGCCGAAGGATCCTTGAATGTTTCATGTGTTAGGAGTGTAATTGTGTATGTAGTGAGATTCGGGCAGTAAATGAGGAAGACGTTAGGAGGGTCAAAAGTACAGAGATGAGAATGATGAGATGGATGTGTAGTGCGTCCTTGCATGATGGGCCTAGGGTGGGTAGTGACTGCCATTGACCATTGAAGAATTAAGAGTAAGGATGGGTCTTGAATGTTAGTGCTGTGATGGAAAGAGGTAGACTGAGATGATTCTGACATGTGGAGACGATGGAGGACGCAACTGCCTGAGGAAGGTGAGAGATGTGAACCTTGGGGGTGCAGCAGAGAAGGGTAAATTGAAAACGACGGGATGAAGTTATAAAGGATGACCTCAGGGTTAAGGGACTGAATACAGTGGCTGCTAGAGATCAAGCAGCTTGGAGAGCTGTAATTCATTATTTAAACCTACATACGAAAGCATGTTGGAGACTTCGTAAAAGAACGAGTGACAACCGTCTGACTATAACGCATATCCTGTGTCGACTCGGTCAGCCTCTTCCCCTGGCTACCACCTCCAGTCTTTTAAAGGTAATGAAACCATCCATTGTAATGGATGTAACCATAATGTGCAACCATACCTTGTAACCATACCTTATAACTGTAACTATACCTTTATAATTTCTTGAACATGCAAACTAGAGACTATCAAAGTATGGTTTTTGTATTATCTATCATCCTTTTCCATCGTATCAATTTCATTAACTTTTCTGTGTTATCATTGTACCTTTCAATTTGTTTTTTACTTTCAGCAGTTGTCACATGTTTCTTTTGGCACTTTTAGCAGTCCCATGAGGTTATATTAATTAGTACAGCCATCTTCAACGTCCTATTGTGGCTGTACTATCCTTGTTGCGATACTTATTTCATGTAGTCTGCGTTCCATATTCCTAACACAACAATGCACTGAACAAATGGTCAGAATGAATCCAATAAAAGACATAGCCAATGGGGGAAACACAAAGATTGAATGTACCCATGAATGGCTGAAGGCCAAAGATAACGGATCCATAACATAATCACTCTGGTTGAGAAAGTCCAACGTACGGAAGTTTCCAGAGGTGATGGACAGATTGTCCAAAGGGAGGGTGGAAGTCATGTTGATGGGTTGAAAGATTCCATAGGCTATGTGTGATTTTAATTTTTTTAATAACAGAACGGAGGAAGGAGAAACAAATGAATAAAAATAATAATCCATACACCAGATTACTGGTGTCCTCTGTTCATAAAATATCTGTAACAGTTAGACTTGAACAGCAGTGGGTTGAAATTTGGAGGGAAACAACTCTGGGGAAGCGAGTCCCAGATAGATGCAGTTCGGGGAAAGAAAGAATTCTGATAGGCAGAAGTTCTGCAATATGGCTGAGTGACATTCCAGTCATGAGCGCTACAAGATGCCCGTGTAGCACGAGGGAAGGCATGGAGAGGTGGCACCATGGACACAACTTCGTCTGAACATTTGTCATAAAACTGTCTGTAAAATAACGCAAGGCAGGCAACATTCCTTCTTACTTGCAGGGGAGGTAGTTTATTTGTAATGGCAGAGTTGTTAATAATTCTAACAGCTTAGTTCTGAATTTTGTCTAGTTGTTTTAATGCAACCTCTCCACATCCATTCCACAAGGGTGAGCAATACTCAATCTGAGAGCGCACATGACTCTTATAAATTATAGCTAACTGTTCATCAGCCAAGAAGATACGGACTCTGTACAATAATCTAAGTTTCTTTGCGGCAGTTACAGCAAGTGATCTGACATGAGAGGTCCAGCAAAGGACACTGTTTAGTGAGACGCCAAGAATGTCAATACTTATGGAGATGGGAATATTAGTAGCACTGAAGGTAATGTACGAATCTGGCAATATCTGTCTATTAGTAAATTGTATATACTTAGTTTTACTAGCATTAAAAGAGACAAGGTTGTTTTGTCCCCATTCAATGATCGTAGATAGGTCTTGATTTATGGAGATGGCTGTACTGAGATGAGAGGTAGACATATTAGACTTTGTAAATGGGTGTCTGAGTGTGAATGAACTATGTAGTGTTGAGTCATCTGTGTATGAGTGGATGGGATTGTGGGTGACAGATAAGAGATCATTAATATGAACCAGGAATAGGGTTTGTGCCAGAACTGATCCCTGCGGCACGCCGGCGTTAATTGAATGGAAATTGGAATATACATCATCTACTTTTACTCTTATTTTCCTGTCACTAAGATATGAAAAAATCAAAGGAACAAAAGACGTTAGTCCATAGCAAGGGAGTTTGGACAGCAAGGAACTGTGCCATACTCTGTTGAAAGCTTTAGAAATATCAAGAGCTACTGCATGAGTTTCTCCATGAAGATCAATTGATTGATGGATGGTATGAGTTAGGAGATTGAGTATGTCAGTGGTGGATTTTCGTGGCGAAAACCATATTCTCTGTCACTAATTAAGTTGTTGGATTCAAGATGTTTGACAATGTGCTTATTAATTAAAGTTTCAAATACCTTACCAAGAGAAGATGTGACACCTATTGGTCTGTAATCAGAGGGGTCAGACGAACTTCCTTTCTTCGGAATTGGGTGGATATTGGCTTCTTTCCATGAATTTGGGAATAAAGAGGTACGTATGCATAGTCTGAATAATCTAGCTAGAACAGAGGCAAGTTCAGGGGAACACTTTTTCAAAACAATTGGCGGAATTCCATCTGCGCCTGGAGCTTTGTTGGTAGGTAAATTGTCTTGGATGGATTTTACATATCTTGTCTGTATTTTAAGCAGGGCAATTTCGGGAGAGTCAAGTTCTAGTACTGGGACATTCTGGCTGGTATCGTCTATGGTAGAGTTTCTGGCAAATGTACTGGCAAAAATATCCGCTTTCCCATGCGGGTCATTTGTAATGTTGCCATCTGAAGATTTTAGTGGGGGAATGGAAGATGACGTTAAAGTTATTATTGAAAATTAAGAGTTGACCAGAATATTCTATTGTCATTAGGGTTGTTAATTAGTTCTGATGCTTACTTTTGAAGAAAGTTTGATTTAACTAGATTTAATGCAGCTTTTGCATGATTTCTAGCAATTTTAAATTGAGAGAGTGATTCAGTTGTTTTTTATTTTAAGTAAGAGTTATATCCTAATGACTTTTGGGCTGTTGCTCTGGCACAGTTGCCATCAAACCATTTTGGAGAGTTCGATCTTTTAGTGAACTGTTGACTTGGTATGAATAAATCCTTACCAGCTAGTATTAAAGTCGCAAATGTGGGACTGGGTAGAATTGGGACCACTAGAGAAGAAAGACTGCCATGGAATGTCAGCAAGATAATTTCTAAATCCATCCCAGTTTGCCCTATCAAAGTGCCATCGGGTCACCCTGACAGGTTCAGAACGGGGAGGTGTGAGGGGGTTAACTAATGAGGCTTTGATGAGACTGTGGTCAGAGGATCCAAGTGGTGACAGTAACTCTATCCTGTATTGATTTGGATTATTTGTCAAGAAGAAATCCAAGAGATGGGCATTATGATCAGGATTATCAGGTATTCTGGTTGGTTGCTTTACCAGCTGGGTGAGATTAAACAATTCTGCAAACAGCTCGCACTCTAGACCAGCGTCGTCAGTCCTGGCAGAGTGCAATAACCATTCAACATTATGTATGTTAAAATCACCCAAGATGGTAATTTCAGTGCTAAGGGCAAGGTCAAGGTTACTCATCTGTGTGGATATGGAATCAAATACACTGGGTTCCGAAGAAGCATTGGAGGAGCGATAAACTACACAAATGTATTTGGTAATATTTTGACAATTTAGTTTATATAATGAGTAATCAAAATATGATGAAGTGAAGTTCAAAATAGTGTTAACTGCATATTGGGATTGCGTACGGCCTGATGATAATGAATGGCATAGGTAATCACAGGTTCTGATTTAACTGTGCAATAGTCAGGCGCCTTATAGAGACCACTAGCAGGCACTGAAAGAACAGAAGTTTTCTTTTCCTCCATCTTCTCCTTTCTTTGTTTTATGACTTTATTCATGTCTCTTTTTACTCAATTTTATTCTTTTTACTTCTCTTTTCTATCTCCTATTTTCGTCATTATGTTTATTGATTCCATTTTCTATTTCCTTATGTCTTTTTCTATGTTCTAGGTATCTCTTTCTGTAATAATCAGTCCCAACCTACTGTACTGTACATGCCACCTCCACCACCATCATCATTATCATGATCTCCTCATCATCATATCCCGCACAGTTAGCATTAATTTCATTAAATCAAACCACTCTCACCCTCATCATCATCACCATCATCACCATCACTTCCTCATCACGTCCTCCACTGACAATATCAGCATCATCATCATCACCATCATCATCATCACTATCACCTCCACCACTGTCACCATCATCATCATCATCATCACTATCACCTCTTCCACTGTCACCATCACCATCAACAGTACCATAGCCGTCTTCATCATTACTGTCACCTCCTCCACTGCCACCATCATCATCGTCACTACCATCATCATCATCATCATCATCATCACTATCACCTCCTCCATTGTCACCATCATTATCACTATCACCTCCTCTACTGTCACCATCATCATCATTATCACCTCTTCCACTGTCACCATCGTCATCATTATCACCTCTTCCACTGTCACCATCATCATCATTATCACCTCTTCCACTGTCACCATCGTCATCATTATCACCTCTTCCACTGTCACCATCATCATCATTATCACCTCTTCCACTGTCACCATCATCATCATCAACACTACCATCCCCGTCATCATCATTACTGACACCTACTGTACTGCCACGATCATCATCGTCACTACTATCATCATCATCATCATCATCATCATCATCACTGTCACCTCCACTGTCATCATCATCATCAGAATGACCATCATCATTTTCACGATCATCATCACAACTATCACTTCATTCGCTGTCACAGTCATCATTACCACTGTCGTCATCATCACCATCACACTATCATCCCCTCTACTTTCATCATCATCATCATCATCATCATCATCATCATCACCACTACCATCATCAGCATCAGCATCACCACTACCATCACCATCATTATCATCATCATCATCATCATCATTATATCACTTCCTCCATCATTTGATATCATACATCACAACCCTTACTGTCTGAGTCTTCTTGTTTTCCTTGTATCTCTTTTGTTTCGGTTTTTATTTTATTTTCACTCTCTTTCGTCATACAGGATTTCCTTTACTTTTTTTGGATGTCTCCGTTTATTTGTATTCCTCTTTTTTCTCGAGCTATTTCGTATACTTTAAAACTTCCTCTTTTGTCTCTCTCACTTGTTTCCTTCATCCCTTACTTTCTTTCCGTTTTAACTGTTTTTTCTCCTTTTTTGCTCCAGTAGAAGTACGTCAGCGTAAGGTACAAGTGAGACAGGATGTAAGAGTAAGATGGAGGGGCCTGGAACTCTGCTACACTTGTTTTTTTTTTTTTTTTTTTTTATGCGTCCGACTGTGTGCATAGGCTTCACAGCTCGTTCCCTGAGGCCCAGCAGTCCTCCTACATATTATACACCTGCACATGTCACCACTTCGATGCTAGCAGTACCCCGTTCATACTTCACTTTCCTGCTTTCTCCATTTAATTCATTTACTTCACGTTGTTTCATTGCAATCCTACTCCCCCCTTTATTTATTTACTTATTTATTTGCTTTACTTACCCTTTCCTTCATTTACAATTGTCGTTTATTTTTTCCAGTCTTTCTACTTTTCATCTCTTACATTTTATGCCCTATTTATTATTTTTTTCCCCGTTTCTTCTAGTATCATTTCTTTCTTCACTTTTCTTCCAGCAATAAAACACCCGGAGAATTAGAGCCAAGGTGAATTAAGGCGGAGCGACCGGAGACTATACTAAAGGTTTCTGGATTTCAACCCATCATTCCATTGGCTTCCCTTTCATTTTTATTTTCCATTCCCATTTGTCACATCTCTTTCATTATTTTTCAGATTTTTCACTGTATTTCTCAATTCTTTCTTAATCCTTTTGTTCTTTTTCTTCCTTTGTTTTCTTCTAATTTCGTTTTACTCTCCCCTTAGCTCTCTTTCCTTATCTCATTGTTATCTATTTTTTCTCATTGTATTTTCTTATATTCATCCTTATTTCCCCCCATTTTACTACTTCCCTTTCTGATTCCTTTCTCTCCCCTGCAAGAGAAGTTGGTAACATCAAGTAGGTTACAAACCCACTGTACATTAGCATCATCACTACCACCACCATCATCGTCATCATCATCATCATCATATACGTCAAAACTAACCTAAATTACTATCACCAACACTACGGAATGAATACCATCAGCATTATCATCCTCACCACCACTACCATCATCGTCATTAGTATTAACATCACCTAATTAGCTACATTAGATCAAAGCCGCCACTATATTACAGCATCACAAGCAACAATAAAGGTAGCAGACAAGATGGAGTAAGGTGGAGCGACCGGGGGATACTAAAGTGTATACGGAGAGTTCCATCCTGCACTACTCACTGTCTCCTTTTCTTTCTTTCACCTCTTTCCTTTTTATTTCTCTCTTTTTTCCCACTTTTATCTTTCTACATTACGTTACATTATTTTTCTGTATCTTGATCCTTTCCTTTGATTCTCCTTTTCTTTCCTCTTCAGCCTTTCTTTCTTCACAATATTACAGCAACACAACCTACTAGTGGTAGAAGGCAAGATAATGTAAAATGGAGTGGCGTGGAACTACTACTGGTGTACTGAGATGAGACCTTTCTGTATTTCTCCTTTCCTTCCTTTTCTTGCTCTTATTCTCTACATTTTTCTAGCTTGTCTTTGGCTTTGCTTTATCTAATCTTCTTCCTCATTGTTGTCATACTCTGCCTGGTATATTATGTTTCCTTCTCCATTTTTGTCTCCCTTATTCATTCTCCCTTTGCCCTTTTCCTTCATCTGTTCTATCTCTTGTCTTCCTTTCTTTCAGCATCTCATTCTCCATTTCATTTTTCTTTCTCCTTTTTTCTTCCATCAACTTTTGATTCTTTATTCTTTCTCTTTCTCCCATCTACATTTCTTTACAAATTTTCGTCCTTTCTCCATTGCATTACAGCATCAAAAGCTGCAGGAGAAGTAGGAGGCGTGATAAAGTAAGGTTGTTATCATCAGTGCTGACAAAATGTACATCATCATCATCCTTACCATCATCATCATCATCATCCTCATACCGTTATTAAAACCATCATCGCATCTAATCAAAGATATCACAATCATCATCATCATCACTATCACTGCCACCATCCTTAGCAACATTTAATCAAAGCCACCACTATATTACACTTTCTTTTTTCCCCTTCTTCCTCTTTTCTCTCTCCATAGTACATCATCATTAGCAACAAGACAATCAGAATGAGAAATAAAGTATGATGGAGGCCTGGGACTCTCCAACACGTGTGCCGAGTTCCACCCTGTGTTTATTTTCTCCATCTTTTATTTTTCCTGTGTCTACTCGGGTCAGCCTCTTCCTCTGGCTTCCTCCAGTCTTTTAAAGGTAATGAAACCATCCATTGTAAAGTAACCATACTATGCAACCATAACTTGTAACCGTACCTTTATACTGTAACTATATCTCTATAATCTCTTGAACTTGCAAACTAGATTATCAAGGTATGGTTTTTGTATTATCTATCATCCTTTTCCATCATATCACTTAATTTCTTTAACTTTTCGGGGTCGTCACTGTACCTTTCAACTTGTCATATTACTTTCCTTATTTGTGATAGGATTCTTCTGGCAATTTTAGCAGTCATGTGGGATGATACTACATACGGCCATCTTCAACGGCCATCTTCAACGTCCTATGGTGGCTGTTCTAACCTTGTTGCGATGCGGATTTCATGTAGTCTTGCGTTCCATTTTCCTAATACAACACTGCACTGCACAAATGGTCAGATTGAATCCAATAAAACAGACAGCCATTGGGGGAAACACAAAGACTGGATGTACCCATGAACGGCTAAAGGCCAAGGAAAACTGATCTATAATAAAATCACTCTGGTTGAGAAAGTCCAACGTAAGCAAGTTTGAAGAGGTGATGGACAGATTGTCAAAAGGGAGGCTGGAAGTCATGTTGGTGGGTTGAAAGATTTCATTCGTGTGACTGCGAACGGCCTGTTGATAACGAGTGGCATAGGTAATGAAAGATTCTGATTTAACTGTATAATAGTCAGGCGCCTTATAGAGACCACTAGCAGGCACTGAACGGACAGAAGTTCTCTTTTCCTCTATCTTCTCCTTTCTTTGTTTTATGTCTTTATTCACATCTGTTTTTAACCCATTTTTTTTTTTTTACTTTCTCCTTTCTGCCACCTATTATTGTCATTATGTTTATTGATTCCATTTTTTATTTCCTTATGTCTTTTTCTCTGTACTATGTATCTCTTTATGTAATAATCAGTCCCAACCTACTGTACTGTACATGCCACCTCCACCACCATCACCATTATCATCATTATCATAATCACATTATCATTTCCCGCACAGTTAACATTAGTCTCATTAAATCAAACTTACACCACTCTCACCCTCATCATCATCATCAACATCATTTCCTGATCACTTCCTCCACTGACAACATCACCATCATCATCATTATCATCATCATCATCATCATCACTGTCACCTCCTCCACTGTCACTATCATCATCATTATTCCTATCATCTTTTCCACTGTCACAGTCATCATCATCAACACTACCATCGCCGTCATCATTATCACTAACACCTCCACTGTCACCATCATCATCATCACTAACACCTCCACTGTCACCATCATCATCATCACTATCACCTCCTCCACTGTCACCATCATCATCATCATCATCACTATCACCCCCTCCACTGCCACCACCATCATCATCACCATCTCCTCCACTGTCACGATCATCATCATCATCATCATCATCACTATCACCTCTTCCACTGTCACTATCATCACTATCACCTCCTCCACTGTCACCATCATCATCATCACTATCACCCCTTCTACTGTCACCATCATCATCATCATCAACGCTACCATCGCCGTCATCATAATTACTGTCATCCCCTCCACTGCCACAGTCATCATCATCACTACCATCATCATCATCATCATAACTATCACCTCCGCTGTCACCATCATCATCACAATGACCATCATCATTATCACAATCATCAACACTACTATCACTTCCTTCACTGTCACAGTCATCATCACCACTAACATCATCATCATCATCGCCATCATCATTATATCACTTCTTCCACCATTTGGTATATTACATCACAGCCCTTATTTTCTGAGTCTTCTTGTTTTCTTTGTTTCTCTTTTGTTTCGGTGTTTTTATTTTCATTCTTTTTCGTCATACAAGACTTCCTTTTTTTTTTTTTCTTTGGTTGTCTCCTTTCATTTGTATTCCTCTTTTTTCTCAGACTTTTTCTTTAAAACTTCCTCTTTTATCTCACTCACTTCTTTCCTTCATCCCTTACTTTCTCCGTTTCTTTTTAACTCATTTTGTTTTCTCCTTTTTGCTCCACTAAAATACCTCAGCGTAAGGTACAAGAGAGATAGGATGTAAGTTAGAGTTAAATTGGAGAGGCCTGGAACTCTGCTACACTTGCTTTTTTTTTTTTTTTTTTTTTAATGCGTCCGACTGTGTGCATAGGCTTCATAGCCCGTTCCCTGTGGCACAGCAGTCCTCCTACATTTTATACACCTGCACATGTCACCACTTCGACGCTAGCAGTACTCTATTCATACTTCACTTTCCTTCTTTCTTCATTTCTTTCTTTTTCTTTCTGCTTTTTAGCCTTTTCATCTTGTGCCTTATTTATTATTTTTTTCCCTATTTCTTCTAGTATCACTTCTTTCTTCATTATTTTCCAGCAATAAAACAACCGGAGAATTAGAGCCAAGGTGAATTAAGCTGGAGCAACCTGAGACTATACTAAGCTCATTATTCCATTGGCTTCCTGTTTGTTTTTATTTTTCGTTCCCATTCCTCTTATGTTTCATTATTTTTCCGATTTTTCATTTTATTTCTCAATACTTTCTTTCTCCTTTTCTTCTTGTTCTCCTTTTCCCTCTTTTGTTCTCTTCTTTCAATTTCGCTTTACTCTCTTCTTAGCTTTCTATCCTTATCTCATTATTATCTGATTTATCTCATTGTATTTTGTTATGTTCATCTTTTATTTTTCCCCTTATTATTTTTCTCTTTCTGTTTCCTTTCGCTCTCCCACAAGAGAAGAAGTCGGTAATATCCAGTGCTAACCCACCGTACATTACTATCATCAGTACCACCACCATCATGATCACCAACTACATCAACATTGACCTAAATTACCATCATCAAAACTACTTAACCAATACCAACAGCATTATCATCATAACCACCACTACCATCATCATCAGTATTAACATCACCCAATTAGCTACATTAGATCAAAGCCGCCACTGTATTACAGCATCAATAGCAACAATAGAGGTAGGAGACAAGATGGAGCAAGGTGGAGAGGCCGGGGACGACTGTTTGTGTACAGAGTTCCATCCTGCACTGGTGACTGTCTTCTTCCTTTTTTTCTTCCTCCTCTTTCTTCTTCCTTTCTTTTTTCTCACCCTCTTTTGTTTCTTCATCATATCACATTTTTCTTTGCATCATGATCCTTTCCCTTGTTTCTCCCTCTCTTTCCTTTTCAGCCTTTCTTTCTTCATAATATTACAGCAACACAACCTACAAGAGAGGTAGAAGGCAAGATGAAGTAAGATGGAGCGGCTTGGAACTCTACTACAGGTGTACTGCGATGAGATATTTCCACATTTCTCCATTCCTTCCTTTTCTTGCTCTTATTCTATACATTTCTCTAGTCTGTCTTTGTCCTTGCTTTATCTAATCTACCTTCTCATTGTTGTCATATTCTGTCTAGTTTATTTCATTTCCTTTTCATTTTTTGTCTCCCTTATTCATTCTCCCTCTGCCCTTTTCCTTCATCTGTTCGATCTCTTGTCTTCCTTTCTTTCAGCTTCTCACTCTCCATTTCCTTTTTCTTTCTCCTTTTTTCTTCTATCAACTTTCAATTCTTTATTCTTTCTCTTTCTTCCATCTACATTTCTTTCCAGATTTTTTTCCTTTCTCCATTGCATTACAGCATCAAAAGCTACAGGAGAAACAGGAGGCGTGATGAAGTAAGGTTGTTATCATCAGTGCTGACAAAATGTACATCGTGATCATTTTCACAGTCATCATCATCATTATCATCATACCGTTATTATGACCATCATCACATCTAATCAACGTTATCACAATCATCATCATCATCATCATCATCACTATCATTGCCATCACCATTAGCTACATTAGAACAAAGCCACCAATATATGTTACACTTTCTTTTTGCCCTTTCTTCCTTTTTTCTCTCTCCATATTACATCATCATTAGCAACAAGACAATCAGAAGGAGAGATAAAGTATGGTGGAGGCCTGGGACTCTCCAACAAGTGTGCCGAGTTCCACCCTGTGTTTACTTTCTCCATCTTTTACTTTCCCTTTCTGAGTCATTTTCAAATTGTTTTCTTTCTTCTTTGTCTTTATTCACTTTTTATCATACATTTATTTTCTTCATTCTATCTCCTTTCCCATTTTCTTCCTCGCTTGGCTTAGTTTTATATTCCATTTTTTCCCCCTTGTCTTCCTTTTATATACGCATTTTTCTCCTGTCTATAACCAGCTCTTCCTCATTTTCTTAATTCCCTTAGAAGCCCTTCTTTTCGTTTATTAAATTCTCTCTTAAGATCTTCCCCCTTTCTTTCTTTCTGTTTTCTTTCTTCAGTATATTACATCACATGCTACACAAGAAGTAGGTGAGATGAAGTAAGTTTATCATCATCATTAATAACCTACTTCACCACAACCACCACAACCATCATCATCATCATCATCATTATCCACACTATTATCACCATCATCAAAACTTGCCTCCATCACCATCACCATCACCATAGCCATTACCACTCAGTTATTGTCAATATCACTATCCATTTATTTATTATCATCACACCTAACCTACATCACCACAACCACCATCACCATTAACTACATTAGATCTAGGCCATCACTATAGTTCGTCCACCTTAACTTGGCAAAGATTTCCCTCATTTTACAGTATATTTCAGGAGGTTGGTAGAATGGGACGAAATTACGGCTCTGCATCGTCTGTATGGCACTTCATGACAGGCGTAATATTTTAGAGTCTTCTGTTACATTCTAGTATACAAGATAGACAGCTGGGAATATTAGGTCAAGTTTAGGTGGACAGAGCATAGGAGCACATTCCAGTGTTAATCTCTTCTTATAGCTCAGTTATCAAGGTTGATAGATGACAATTTTAGTCCACATTAAAGTAGACTGAGCATACTGTACAAGCTCATGTTAGTGCTAATCTTTCATTAAATTTCGCTATTCAAGATTGTGAGATGTCAATTGTAGGCCACGTTAAAGTAGACAGAGCATACCACCTCATGTTAGTGCTAATCTTGTAATACATTTCGATATACAAGAAGGAGAGATTGCAATTTTAGTTCACGTTAATGCAGACTGTGCATTCCACCTCATGCTAGTGCTAATCTTTTATTACATTTCAGTATTGGAGTTGGAGAGATGGCAATTGTAGACCAAATCATTGTGGACGGAGTATTAAAGCATTATAAACACCAAGATAGGTAGGAGGTGATATAGAGAAAGGTAGAGCGGACTGGCTCTACAATGTATGTCAGACGTTCAACCCGGCCTCTGAAACTCCCTTTACAAGTTTTTTTCTCTTTTTGTTCTTCGTCCTTTTCTTTCTTTTTTTGAATTATGTTTTCTTAGTTGTCTCATTTTCTATCTCCTCACCGTATGTTATACTTCTTGATTTCTTTCTCATTTACATTGTTAAGCTATTTCTATCTTGCCCCTTGTCTTTCCTTCTCCTATGTCCCTTTTACTTTTCTTGTCTTCTTGTTTGTCCTCCTTGCTTTTCTTGCTTATTTTCTTAACAGTCGTACATCATCACATGCTGCAAAAGAGATATATAGGGTTCGACAAGAAGAAAGGTGGACCGGCCTAGGACTACACTTGTACTGAGGTAACACCTTTACCATTTATATTACATTTTCTTTCTTTCTCAGTTTTTTTTCCTTTCCCTTTCCTTACCTTCACGTTTTGTTTTATATTTATCGTCTTACCTTCTCAGATTCCTGCTTTTCCTTACCTCCTTTATTTTATGCTCATTCCTTTTTGTGTGTCCTTTCGTTGTTTTCTTCTCTTCTTATCCCGTTTCATTACTTCTCTTTTCCTCTGTCTGTTCTTGCTACTTTCCCTTTTTATTTATCCGTCCTCTTTTTTCTCTCGTTTACCTCTTTTCAGTATATTACAGCAATTAATGAACAAAGGAAGTAGGAGCCAAGGTGAAGTAAGATGGAACAGCCTGAGACTCTAATGTACAGTGGGTGACTCGAATTTGACCATTCCTTTCCCTGAAGGCTATTTTTTTGTCCTTTCTTTCTTACTGTCTTTTACTCTTTCTTCCATTTTTCGTTAAAGCTCCTTATATTTCTTGACCTCCTTCATTTCTTCTCTCTCTCTCTACTTTTTTATTTTTTATTCCTTTCTCCAGTTTATTTCTCTCCGTCACTCGTTTTTGTTTTACTTTCTCCTTTTTACTTTTCTCTTGCTGTCTTTCCACATTGTCTCTGACTTTTATGCGTCACAGAATTTCTGTATACCCAATATTTTTCTCCTCTTTGCTTCCTTCTTTGTTTCTCCATTATAACACACCATCACAAGCTACAAGAGAGGTAAGAGACAAGATGGTAACATGGAACGGCCTGGAACTAATGTAAGTGTACTGAATTACATCCTCATATCAGTCTGGTCTGTCTTACATCTTGCTCTGCTTCCATTCTCACCTCCTTTCTCTTCTTTCTGCATTTTTCATTGTCTCCTTCTGTCCGCTCCTTCTCCTCCTTTTTTCCTTTATATTTCCTTCCTTCTCCGTAATATTACAACACCACAGTAGACAAGAGAGGTAGGCGAGATGAAGTAATGTGTGGCTGCCCGGGACTTTACTACCGGTGTATTTTACTGAGCATAGACTTTTCTTTTCTCCTTTTTGTCGGTCTTCATATTATTATTCTAGCCAGTCTGCTTTTATTTATGCAAGTCGCCCTTCATATTCTCTCATTTACTGCCTTCGTTTTCCCGTCTCCTTTCATTCTATTTCTCACATTCGTTCTTTCTTTTCATTTTTCATTCTTCTTCTCTGTTACTTCTTTTTTTTCTTTCATTCATTTGCTGGTTTGTTTGTTTCTTCCTTTCTCCAATCCATTCACCCTATACCTTTTTTTTTGTGTGTGTGTATTTTCACTTTTGTTTCTTTGTCCGTTCTATTTCTTTCTCCACTTACATTCTTTTGCTCTTTTTCCCCTCTCATAATAATACATCACAAGCTACTGGAAAGATTGGAGGAAACGTAACGTAAGCTCACTGTAATCAGTACAAACAAACTATGCATTATCATCACTATCACCAGTTTACATGACAGTACCAGAATCGTCATCCAACCAAAAGACATTACCATAAAAATCATTATTATCATCATTATCACCATCATGTGCATGACAGTCACCTTCAACACCATTTGCTATGATGATTTAAAACCACTATTATATTACAGTATCATAGCTACTAGAGAGTTATTAAGTGATGTGAAGTAAGGTGGATCGGCCTGGGACTACTACAGTACTACACCTGGCCCTAACTAACTCCTTTACAATATATCATACTTCATGTTCTTTCTCCCTGTCTTCCTTTCCCTGTCCTCTTTTCACATTTTGTTTCATTCTTGTTTTCCATATCGTTTTCTGTTCTCGTTTTTACCTTCCATCTTAACGTTTCTTCCTTGTTCTTTTCTTTCAATACTCTCCCATCTTTTCCCTCTCATTCCCTCTGTTTTCTTATTTATTGTCTTCTTCTCCTTCCTTTTCTTTCTCTCCCCTTTCTTTCTTCACTGTATTACGGCAATTAAATTACACGAGAAGTAGGAGCCAAGGTGATGTGAGGTGGGTCGGCCTAAAATTCTGATAAAGATGTCTGTAGTTCTACCACACCTTCATCCACAGTTCCTTTTTATTTTTGTGTCTTTTCCTTTTTGCTTTTTTCGCGTTCTAACATTTGTGATCCTTTGGTTAACTGTTCCTTTTCATTCATTCCACCTCCTTTTATTTCCTTCTTTCTTTCTCCATTTTGTCATTTTTTTTTTCTGACGTCTTAAAATTCTTCGTCTCTTGTCTACTTGTATCCTTTTCTTACGATTCCTTCTTCCTTTTCTTCCGTTATCTCGTTTTTCCTTCGTCTTTGTGGCTCTTTCTTTCTCTCTTGTACTGCGTTATCACAGTCTATGCGAGATAGGAAACGAGAGGATGTAAGGTTATTATCACGAATGCCAACGTACTGGACATTAGCATAACTATCACTACCACTGCAACTAGCATCATCAGCATCAGCATCACTGTCTAAAACGTGATAACTATAACCACAGCTAACCTAAATAAACATCAGCATTACCATCATTATAAAAATAATCACAGCTAATCTAAATAACTATCATCATCACTATCAATACCATAATCATCATCATCACTATCACCACCGTCACCATTGGCTACAGTAGATCAAAGTCATCCCTATTACACCATCGCAAGTGTAGGTGGGAAGCGAGATAAGTAAGGTGGAGCGGCCTGGGGCTCTTATCACAGGTGTACCCAGTTCAGCTCTGACTTTGTGGACTCTACTTTTCGACCTTCTTTTCTCCTCCACTTTTTCTTTTTGGGGGACATTCCTTTTGTCTGTATTTTGCCCTTTTCCTTCCTTATCGTTCTTTCCCGTCTGTGAGAGTGTACACCATGGCAAAACTTTATAATAGAGAGTATACGAGCAAATAAAAAAAAATGAAAGACGGTAATTTATAAAAAGTTTACAATGAGAGAAGACACATTAAGAGACAGGAGGGAAGTGTGGGAAGCAGGAGGAGAAGATGACCGAGATGGATCCATTCCCAGCACCACACTGGGTGGCCAAGGTACAATCTGAATTTGTCTGCACCGCTTCCTTTTATATGGTGTATCTGTTTAACTGTCAGTCAGTCCAAATGTCTGGCTTTATATTTATCTGACTTTCTCCGACACGGAGATTATATTTCAGCCTAGTTTGTTTGTTTGTTTGTTTGTCTGTTAGGAAGATTACTCAAAAACTAAAAGAAAGATGTAGACGAAATTTGGAGGGTAGATAGCCCATGTCCCTGGAAACAATCAATTAACTTTTCTGACAGATCCAGATGGTATTACAGATTCTGGATCACGAAATCACTTTCTGCGAAACCCTAATCAGTGATGAGAAACCCTAACCCATTATGAAGAGTGATTTGGAAATTACATTGCCCTTGTAGGAGAGATGTGCTCCACTGAGTGCCGCTCTAGTTATCAGTCTGTGTCTATTTATTTATGACAGTTCGTATAGCTATCAGTCAATCTATCTGTCTGTCTATCTCAAACAGCTCGACATAGGTTCCCTGAGTTAGCTCTACCGCCATCATCATCATCATCTCTCTCTCTCTCTCTCTCTCTAAATTCACAGATCGATGCCAAAACTACATTGAATTCAAAACAAGATTAACCCCTTCAGTACGATGAGGTAATTTATACTTTATTCTTGCAACCACCAGACGATTTTATTCAGCTAAGAGCCCCCGAGAAGAGCAGGGGTTAATGTAGACGATACCCAACCCCTCTAGATCCAAGAATCTGCCCAAAGCTGCATAAAATGGTCTGCAGGTACGAAAAATAACATGATAAATAAGGAGATGATACTGGCCAGAGTCCAACGGCCTGGGTCTCTGCTACCCAGGCACGGAGGTCGATTGCTCTCTTTATAGTCTTCTTGTTTTCGTCATGATTACATCCACCACCACCACCACCACCATCATCATCATCATCACTACTCGGCATGATTACCACCATTACCATCTCTGGCTATGCAGGTCGAAGTGAACATATTGTTGCAATTTTTTATCATTTTCCGAACCATCATTATTATCATCAGTACAAGTCAAGAGTGAGAGCAGTGGAAATGAGTTACTTGAGAGGAGCATGTGGAGTGACGTGGAGGGACAGGTTGACGAATGAAGAAGTGAAGGAACGCTGTGGGGTGGATGTGGATGTGGTTGAGAAGATTAGGAGAAATACACTGAGGTGGTTTGGACATGTGAAGAGAATGGAGAATGAAAGACTGACTAAGAGGGTGTATGTAGGTGAGGTGGAGGGAGGGAGAGGGAGAGGTAGACCGAGGATGAGGTGGAGGGATGGAGTTGAGAGGTATATGAGGGAGGGGGGAGTGAGCTGGGGGAGGGTAGTCAAATGGTGGGTGACAGAGCGACTTGGAGGCGTTTTGTCTGCGGCCACCCTTTGCAGGATTAGGGCGTCGGGCTATAGATAGATAGATAGATAGACTTTCATCTGTTATAATTTTATCTTCAGAACTTCCCTACTTCACCACCACCACCACCACCACCACCATTAGCTGCATTAGGTCTCAGCAGCCACTGTAGTTCGTCCATCTTACCTTGGCTCAGGCTTTCGTTATTGGGCAGCAAATTTCCAGTAGTTGAATCGTAGATTAAGACTACTTCAGCTATAGCTCCCTACGTATTAAGTGGGGTTGGTGGAGGATTAGTGCCCCTCCCTGTAAAACAATTAACTCTAAGCCTTGGCGACCCCGCTTTTGGGATACATGGCGTCTGACAATGAATGAATGAATGAATGAATCGTAGATTAAGACTACTTCAGCTATACATCCTTTCCATAACACTTCCTCCTGACTAACACCATATTCTAGAGTCTCATGTTAAAGCTCAGCACTGAAGATGGAATGATGGCAAGTTTAGGTCAAGCTAAAGTAGGCAGAGAATTAAAGTATTATAAGCATCAAGATAAGCACAAGGCGATATGGAGAAGGGTAGAGCGGCCTGGGACTATTATTATTATAGGGGTATAGAGTTTGATCCTTATTAGATTCACCTTTTACTTTCATCCAGTTTTCGTTCTTCACCCTATTTCTCTTTCCTTCTAGTTTTGTTCACGATTAATTTCATTTATACTTTTTCATTTATTTCCATCTTTCCCTCCCTTTCTCCCTTTCTTTTTTTTTTCATTTTTTGTTTTCATCCCTTCTGTCCCTTCTTTGTCTTCCTTTCTCTTAACTCATTTTCTTGTTTGTTGTCTGTCTTTCTTGCTGTTTGTTTTATTTCTCTCTCCTTTCTTTCGTCACTATATTCCTTCAATCAAACATCCAAAGTTGAAGAGAAGTAAAGTGGAGCGACCTGAGACTTTAACAAAGGTGCCTCCAGTTCAACCCTATATACGAAGAGCTCCTTTCATGTTCTTTCTTTCTCATGTCCTTTTTCTTTCTTTATCTTTCCTTGTCTCCCTTAGTACGTGATTCCTAAGTTGAATAAAATGGTCTGGTAGCAGCAATAAACTAAAAATGACGTCACCTGGATTCAAGGGGTTAACCATGATGACATATTTTTATAGTTTATTCTTGCTACGGATAAGCGATTTAATTTAGCTTAGGACAGGCCTCGTAGTGAAGGGGTCTGAGACAGTCTTCATTAATTCTTGCTGTCGCAAGACGATTTTATTCAGCTTAGCAGAGATCACCCATTACTGAATTATTGTTCCCTGGAGTGGTGCGGCACTGGAAACAATAGTTCTTTTTTTTTCTTTCTTTCTTTTAATGCTTCCGACTCCGAGCATAGGCCAAACAGTTTCTTTCATGAGTTCAGCAGTCCTCCTATGTACCATACACCTTCCACATGTCACCACCTCGGCGCTAACACCCATCGTCCAAAATGAAGACGAGTACATGTCAGGTTTGCCTCATTCAGGACTGGTGTATAGGTGTTAGCGAGGTTATTTTTGCGACATGTCGGCTGGTCTTGAGGTACATCAGTAAAGACTTTTAAAGAAATCCAGATCCTTAAACTATTCCCTGTCTCAGCCAGTATTCGAACCTGCCTACCTCTAATACCAGTACATCTCTTATACACCCTCTTATGACGCACACTGTACAACATGGAGTTACTTCCCACACCCTTGTGGCAAACCGCACATGGCCACACTCTCTCTGCTTGGATAGTATCGCGTCCAGCCCTGGATATCATCACTATTTCCAAAACGATTATTATTATTCTCATTATTCCCAAACAATAGTTATTATGCTCATTACTCAAACGATCAGTCTTAATCTCACTGTTTCGAAACGGTTATTATTATTCACACTAACTATATTATTTTTATTATTATTATTATTATTATTATTATTATTATTATTATTATTATTATCATTATTATTAATAATATTACCACCACTATTTCCAAACGATCATTGTTATTTTCACCGGATGTTATTATTGATCTCGCTTTTCCCATATGATTAGTATTATTTTCACTAATTATTATTATTAAATTTTATTACTATTATTATTATTATTATTATTATTATTAATGATAGTAGTAGTAGTAGTAGTAGTAGTAGTAGTAGTAGTGGTAGTAGTAGTAGTAGTAGTGATAGTAGTGTGGCTCAATCGGTAGAGAGTTGGTCTGCAGTCCTGACGGACCCAGGTTCGAATCCCGGCTGGGGCAGGGAACAGTTTAAGGATTTGAATTTCATTAAATCAGGCTTTACTGATCTACCAGAAGACCCGCCGACATGTCGTAAAAATACCCCCGCTAATACCAATACACCAGTCCTGCATGAGACAGCCCTAGCATGTATTCAATATGGACGGTGGGTGTTAGCGCCGAAGTGGTGACATGTAGAGGTGTATGGTATGTAGGAGGATTGCTGGGCCTTGATAGCAGGCTGTGAAGCCTATGCCCAGAGTCGGACACATAAAAAAAAAAAAAAAAAAAAAAAAGTAGTTGTAGTAGTGGTAGTAGTAGTAGTAGTGGTAGTAGTAGTAGTGGTAGTGGTAGTAGTAGTAGTAGTGGTGGTAGTAGTAGTTGTAGTAGTAGTAGTAGTAGTGGTAGTAGTAGTTGTAGTAGTAGTAGTAGTGTTATCGCTGTTATTTTCACCAGTACTATTCAAACGAGCCAATCAGCGTCCAGCAGCAAGGTATATAAGGGCGGGTCAGCCCGGGAAAGGTCAGATCGCTGCCAGCAGTCGAGATGGACACACCGTTGTGCAGCCCCAGTCCTTTGCCTCGACTGGCCCCGCCTCGCTTTGCCACAGCCTTGGCCATGGCACAAAGGCCCTTAATTGCCTTCCAATGGGTTAATAAACCCCTACCAAAGAAACCTCTACAGTTTGGCATGCGTCGGCGATGATGAGGTTAGTCCTTTGCAAATCCACTTGTGCCCCACCGATGGTGTCCACACAATCACCGCTGACAAACTCCAGCACAGTGAACCATCGGAACAGTCGCTCAAACGGACGCCAGAGTTTGTTGTCAGAAGCTGTCTCATCATGAAGGGCCGAGAAAGAATTGGGTTCAGGATGACCAGGCAATGACTGGCGGAACTAACGAAGACACCGACGCCAACATGGTAACGATTGGAGCAGCACCAAACCTCAGCACGGCTAAATAATAAGGCTGACTCCCGACCACGCCCAGAAGTTGTCACGATCAGCAGTATCAATGTTGTTACCTTTATAGCCCACCAGAGGCCACAAAAAGACAGTAGTGGCAGCAACACAGCATCAAGTCGTGCCCCAGAACAACACCATGTACTCAAGATGTGCTGGTGTAGGACAACTGCACGTCGTCTGAGGCGGACCATTTAGGCGTGGTGTCTGTGGTGCGTCAACTCTGCCGTCAGTGCTTCCTGCCCCACCAGGAGACAGACACTGACGCCAGCCCCTATCCGACCAGCAACCACCAAACTTCCACCACCATCGTCTCCTACTCCAACAACCACCAGGACGACTAACAGGTATAGGAAGGAAAAGATGATGAAGAAACCGACGAAGAGTTAATTGAAAAAAAAAAAAAAATAAAATAAACTCCACGACCTCAACAACGAACACCACCCATAAAAATCCACGGCGTCGCCCAAAAAGGTTTCAGCAGACAGAGGCAGCAGACCCCGCTCTCCAACACACACCACCACCACCACCAGCACCACCACCAACAACAACAACAACATCAACAACAAGAACTAACACAATATCAGCAGCAAGAACACCACGAAAAGAACAAGATGGCTGCCACTGTACACCAAGGAACAAATAAGGAATAAACCAGCGTAGACAACTAACCCACCAAGAACCCAAGGCACCAAGGAAGCCAACGTGGACGCTGCCACCACCGCCACCGTTCAGCCTCCCGCCACCTCCTGCCGCTGCCATCACCGCCACCGATCAGCCTCCCGCCACCTCCTGCCGCTGCCCTTCCTCCTGCCGCTGCCCTTCCTCCTGCCGCTGCCCTTCCTCCTGCCGCTGCCCTTCCTCCTGCCGCTGCCCTCCCTCCTGCCGCTGCCCTTCCTCCTGCCGCTGCCCTTCCTCCTGCCGCTGCCCTCCCTCCTGCCGCTGCCCTTCCTCCTGCCGCTGCCCTTCCTCCTGCCACTGCCCTCCCTCCTGCCGCTGCCCTCCCTCCTGCCGCCGCCCTTCCTCCTGCCGCCGCCCTTCCTCCTGCCGCCGCCCTTCCTCCTGCCGCTGCCCTTCCTCCTGCCGCTGCCCTCCCTCCTGCCCCAGCAGTGCCGCCTGCAGCGACTTCAGGCAAGTTATTAGTATTGGTATAAGTATTCTCGAGGTTGCCAAGCGTTTATTATTAAAATTAAATGTCTAAAACGTTCATTATCATTATTAATATACAGAGACGTTTATTATTTTTATTAATTTCTTACGTTATTTTTATTAATAATATTCCCTCCCTGTAAAACAATTAACTCTAAGCTCTTGGCCACCCCGTCTGGGATACATGGCGTCTGGCAATGAATGAAAAAATATTAGGAAACAAGTATTATTCTTATAATGCAAAACGATTATTATTGCTAATAATATTCCAACGATTATAATTTTGATTATTATAAATATTTCCAAACGATTATTATCAATATTCCAACACGATTATTATTATTATTATTATTATTATTATTATTATCGTCATAAGTTTGTTATAATTATCATAAACACTACAAGTCCTTTAATCATTGTTGTTAACACTTCCAAACATTCATTATTATTATTGTTTGTACCAAACCATTACTATTATTAAATATACCAAATTCTTATTCTTATTCATATTATTCTTATTCTTCTTATTCTTATTCTTCTTATTATTAATATTATCATTAATACTTACAAATGTGTACTGTTATTATGAATGCCACCAAACGTTTATTGTCAGCAGTACTACCAAACGTTCATTATTAAACCATCCAAACGTGTAGTTTTGCCGGTAATGCTTCAAACGTTCATTATTATTATTTATACTTCCAAATCTTTATTTTATAATCCGAAAAGTTTTTTATTAATATCATTATTATTATTATTATTATTATTATTATTATTTTTATTATTGTAATTATTATTATTATTATTGTAATTATTATTATTATTATTATTATTATTATTATTATTATTATTGTTGTTATAGTTATCGTTATTATTATTATTATTATTTTTATTATTATTATTATTATTATTATTATTATTTTTATTATTATTATTGCTATAATTAATAATAAAAATATTTTTGTTATTTTTACTGTTAATAATTCTTCAAACGTATATTGTTGTTCGTTGTTATAATAATAATAATGATATTAAAAATAATAAAGATAAAAATAGTAATAATAATAATAATAATAATAATAATAATAATAATAATTATTATTATTATTATTATTATCATTATTACTATTATTATTATTACTATTATCATTATTATTATTATTATTATTATTATTTTTATTATTATTATTATTATTATTATTACGACTACTACTACGCAACGTTTACCATTATCACTAATACTTCAGAACGTTTATTATTATTATTATTATTATTATTTCCGAGTGTTTGTTATTATTACTATTATTCCATCCATCCATCATCCAGTCCTACGTTGCCCCATGACAAGCGTAGAAGCCCGGGGCTAGGCAGATGGTCCTGACATTTAAGATGAGAGTGACCAACTTCACTCATCCCTGAGTGGCATTACATGAGCAATAAATCCCAATCACCCCTTGGATATAAACCTTCACCGGCTCAATCCGATTGGAGCACAATAATTACCCACTAAACCACCAGGGGCCAAAATTTGGTTATATGGTTACCACCCAGCGTAGGAAAGAGTTTCCTGGTGTACAGGAAACCATTTGGCTTGTCGCTCAGTGTAGAGCCACCCACAGGCAAGAGGGAGAGGAAAGAATGAAGGACTGAAAGACTGAAGAGGGAGTGTAAAGTCACCCGCAGGCAGAAGGAAGAGAAAAGAATGAAGGAATGAAAGACAGAAGAAGATGGAAGGAAACAAGGATGGAGGAGAGGACAGGGCGACATACGAGAGCAGCACTACATTGAGTGAGTGGATGGTGGGCGCCCCCACCTACCTACCATTATTATTATTATTATTATTATTATTATTATTATTATTACTACTACTACTACTACTACTATCATTATAATAATAATAATAATAATAATAATAATAATTATTATTATTATTATTATTATTATTAATACTTTCAAATGTTTATTATTATTTTTAAAAGATCTTAAAATTTATGGTTACTAATACTTCCAAACGATTACTTCCAATCATTTAGTATTATATTTACACTACCAGATGTTTATTATTATTATCATTTATACCAAACGTTTATTATTATTATTTATGCCACATGATAGTATTATTGTTTATAGCAAACATTTATTTATATGTGCATTATTATTATTATTATTATTATTATTATTATTATTATTATTATTATTATTATTATTATTATTATTATTACTATTGTGGTTGTTGTTGTCGTTGTTGTTGTTATTGTTGTTGCTGTTGTTCTTGTTCTTGTTATTTTTGTTGCTGTTGTAGAAGTAGTTATTATTATTATTATTATTATTATTATTATTATTATTGTTGTTATTATTATTGTTACTATTATTATGTTCTGTGGGTAATTAACGCACTCCAATTGGATTGACCCAGTGCAGGTTTATATCCAAGGGGTAGTTGGGGTTTATTGCTCAAGTTATGGCACTCAGGGATAAGTGAGGCTGGTCGCTCTCGTTTTCTTTTTCCTCTTCATCTTCATCATCTTCTTCATCTTCTTCATTGTCTTTTTCGTCTTCATCATTGTCGTCTTCGTCATCGTCGTTGTTCTCGTCGTCGTCGTTGCCTTCATCGTCATCGTCTTCATCGTCGTCACCTTCGTCTTCGTCGTCACCTTCGTCTTCGTCGTCATCGTCGTTATTTTCGTCGTTGTTGTCTTCGTTGTCGTTGTGGTCGTCTTTTTCTTCGTCTTCTTTTTCTTCTTCGTCTTCTTTTTCTTCTTCGTCTTCTTTTTCTTCTTCTTCTTCTTCGTTGTCATCATCGTCATTGTCGTCATCATCGTTGTCTTCGTCGTCATCATATTCGTCAGTCGACATCGTTGTTGTCTTCGTCGTCGTCGTCATCTTCGTCATCATCATCGTCTTCGTCGTCGTCGTTGTTGTTGTCTTCATTGCTCTCGTCTTCGTCTTTCTCGCCGTCATCGTCATCTTGACCGTTGTCTTGTTTGTCGTCATGTTTGTCGTTGTCGCTGTCGTCGTCAGCATCATCGAACTCATTATTGTATTCATCTTTGCCTTTGTCTTTGTCTTTCTTTCTCTCTTTGTCTTCGTTGTTGTCTTTGTTGCTGTCATTGTCGACGGTTTTGTCGTCATCATCGTCATTTTCGTCATCGTAGTTGCTTCATCTTCGTCATCATCGTCTTCACCGTCGTCATTTTCGTCGTCGTCGTCGTTCTTTGTCGTCATCATTGTCATCGTTTCATCTTCGTCCTCTTCATCTTCGTTGTCGTTGTCTTCATCGTTTTCCTCGTCGTTTTCATCGTCATCGTCATCGTTGTTGTTGCCGTCGTCGTCGTCGTCATCATCAATGTCGTTGATTTCATCGTCACCTTCGTCATATTTTTTTTTATGTCGCCGTTGCCGTCATATTTGCTGACGTCGTCGTCTTCTCTGTCGGCATCATCATCATTGTCTTCGTTGTCGTCGTTGTCATTGTCGTCTTCATCATCACTGTTGTCATCGTCATCGTCTTCAGCATCCTCATCTTTGTCATCAACGTTGTTGTCGTCTTCGTCCTCTTCGTGGTCGTTGTCGTTGTCATCATCGTCGTCTTCGTCGTCGATGTCGTGATCATCATCGAGGTCGTCATTGTCGTCGAATTTGTCGTCGCAGCCATCGTCGAAATCGTCTTCCTTGTTTTCTCCGTCATCTTATTCTTCTTTTTCTTCTCCTTCACCTTCTTCTTTATCTTCTTCTTCATCTTCATCATTCTTCTTCATTCGCTGCTTTGTCTTCTTACTTGTTGTCATCGCTGTTGTTGTCTTCGTCGTCGTCTTTCCTTTCGACATTGTCACCATTTTTGTCGTTGTGGTTTTGGTCATTATCTTAATCGTCATCGTCGTCGTCACCGTATTCGTCATTGATGTCGTGTTCATCGTCGTCATTGTCATCGGCGTCGTGCTTGTCATCGTCACTGTTGACTTCATCTTTATCTTCCCTGTCTTCGTCGTTGTCATCTTCGTTCATCATCGTCGTCTTCGTCATCTTCATCGTCTTCGTTGTTGTCATTGTAATAGATTTTGTTGTGTCTATTTATGTCGCCGTCGTTGTCTTCATTGCCGTCGTCGCCTTCGTCATTGTCGTCGACATCGACATCGTCGTCTTCGTCAATGTCGTTGGCGTCATGTTTGTCAACTTAATCATCTTCTTCGTCGACATCATCATCATCTTTGTCGAAGTCATTGTCGTCGGCTTGGTTGTCATGGTATTCATCAACGTCTTCATCATCTTCATCGATATCATCATCTTTGTCAGTTTCGTCGTCGTCTTCGTCTATGTCATCATCATCTTCGACGATGTCATCATCCTCTTCGTCTTTGTCGACATCGTTGACGTAGTCGTTGTCGACGTCGTCATCGTCGTCTTCTTCAATGTCGTCGTCGTCATCATCATCATCGTCTCCGTTGTTGTCATCGTCATCATCTTTGTTGTCGTTTTCATTTTCAACATCGTCTCCGTTCTCGTTGTCGTCTCCGTCTTAATCGTTGTAGTCATGGTCATCATCTTCGTCGTTGACATCATGTTTGTTGTCATCATTGTCGTCGTCGTCGTCGTCATCGTTGTCATCATTATCTCTGTCATCATCGAGTTTGTCGTTGTCATCGAGTTCATCAATACCTTCTTCATCATTGTCGTCCTATTCGTCATTGTTTTCATCAGTGTCTTTGTCTTCATCTCCACTGTCATCTTCATTTTCTTCTTTTTCTATTTCTTCTTCTGCACCGTCATTGTCGTTGTCTTCATCACCGTCATCTTCGTTTTTGTCGTCAACATCGTTGTTCGTTGTCGTTTTCGTCGTCATATTCGTGTTCGTAGTCATCGTTCTTTTCGATGATGTCACTGTTCTCTTTGTTGTTGTCTTTTTTGTCGTCAGCGTCTATTCTGGCGTTGTCGTCTTGTTCGTCGACCTTGTCATCATCAACTTCGTTGTTGTCGTCTTCATCTTCTTCGTTGTCGTCGTCTTTGTCATCGTTGTTGTTGTCGCCTTCGTCAGTGTCTTTCCCCTCCTTGTTATATTCGTTGTTGTCGTCCTCATCTTCTTCGTCGTTTTCGTTTTCAGTGTCATTGCAGTTTTCGCTGATATCATTGCAGTTTTCATCGTCATTGTTGTTTTCATCCTTATCATCTTAATTGGCATCATCATCATCTTCGTCGTCGTTGTCGTCGCAGTATTCGTCATCATCATCCTAATCGTCATCATCGTCATTATTGTCCTCGTCACTGATGTGCTCGTCATCATCACTGTCATCGATGTCATTGTCTTCGTCTTTCTCTTCGTTGTCATAGTCGTCACCATTATGTTTGTCGTCGTCTTCGTCGTCAATATTGATGTCATTGTTGTCATCTTCGTCAGCTTAATGCTCGTCGGCGACATCCTTGTCTTCATCGATGTCTTTGTCTTCGTCGACATCGTCACCATTTTCTTTGTCAATGTTTTTGTCATAAACGTGGTTGTTGTCATCCTCGTCAACATGGTCATCGTTGTCGCCATCTTAGCCGAAGTCATCATCATCGTCTTCATTGATGTCATTGTCGATGTCGTCATTATTGTCGTCGTCGAAGTGGTCGTTATCATATTCATCGATGTAGTCACTGTCATCCTCACTGAAGTGGTTGTAGTCATAATCATCAACGTCATCGTTGTCTCGTCGACGTCGTCGTCATCTTCGTCGATAACGTCAACGTAGTTGTCATCATCTTTGTCGAAGTTGTCGTCTTCAACGTTGTTGTCATCTACGTTGACGTGGTCATCATTGCCTTCGACGACATCATTGTCGTGGTCTTCGTTGGCATTGTTTTCGTCGTCTTAGTTGACGTCGTGATCATTGATTTCGTCATTATTATCTTCGCCAATATGGTCGTCATTATATTCATCAGTGACATGATCGTCTTCGTCATCGTCATCTTTGTCGACGTTTTCATCGTCGATGGGGCCATCATTGTTTTCGTCAACGTGATCGTCGTCGTATTCATTGACTTCCTTGTCGTCTTCGTTGATGTCATCGTAGTCATCATCTTCGACGTCGTTGTCGTCATTGATGTGGTCATTGTCATCTTCATCAATGTGGTCGTTGTCATCTTCATCGAAGTGGTCGTCGTTTTCATCGACGTCATCGTTGTCTTCATCGACGTCGTAGTCGTCGTCCTCATAGACAATGGCATTGTCTTCTTCATTGACGTCGTCAACGTCACCTTCATCGACGTCATTGTCATCATCTTCAATGTTGTCGCCATCTTTATTGATGTCATCTTCATCATCTTCCTCAACGTCATCATCGTCTTCGTCGATGACGTCGTCATCAATGCTGTCATCGTGGTCTTCATCAATGTGGTAATCATCGTATTCGTCGATGTCGTCATCATTGTTTTTGTCGACGTCATTGTCATCATCGTCGTCTTTGTCAATGTCATCGTCATCGATGTGGTCATCATTGTCTACATCAAATTGGTTGTCATCATATTCGTTGACGTCATCTTCATCGTCTTCCTCTTTGTCGATGTTATCATCATCAACGTGGTCATCGTTCTCTTCGTCAGCGTGGTCGACATCATATTTGTTAACATTGTTTTCATTGTCCTCATCGACGTTCTCATCGTCTTCATCGAAGCTGTCGTCGTCGGTGTCTTCGGCATCAACGTCATCGTCATCTTCGTCGACGTCGTCGGTGTCATCTTTTTAAACCATGTTGTCGTCGTTGTCTACATTGACGTTATCATCTTCGTCTTCATCAATGTCATCATCTACATCGTCAGTATTGTCGTCGTTGATGTGGTCGTTGTCATCTTTGTCAACATGGTCGTCATCATATTCATCGACGTCATTGTCATCTTCGTCGAGGTCATTGTTATCCTCATAGCCGTCGGCGTTGCCTTCTTCATGGATATTGTCATCGTCATGTTCGTCGATGTCGTCATCATCATCTTTGTTGACATCATCTTCATCTTCGTCAACATCATCATCGTCTTTGTCAATGTGGTTGTCATCGTACTCTTTGAAGTCGTCATCATCCTCTTTGTTGACATAGTCATCGTTGTCATCGTCACTGTCGTCGTCGTCGTCTTCGTCGACGTCATAGTCGTCTTCGTCGACGCCATTGTCCTCATCGTCATCTTCGTCGATGTCATCGTCATCGATGTGGTCATTGTTGTCTACATCAACATGGTTGTCATCGTATTGGTTGACATTATCTTCATCGTCTTCATCGGCATCTTCATCAATGTTATCATCGTCGAAGTGGTGATCATTCTCTTTGTCAATGTTGGCGACATCGTATTCGTTCATCGTCATTATTGAAGTTGTCGTCATCAGTGCCGTCGGAGTCAACATCGTCGTCTTCATCGACATCGTCGTTGTCATCTTAATCGATGTCGTCGTCGTCATTGTCATCTTTTAATCGATGTCATCGTCTTCATTGTCATCTTCATCGTCGATGTCGTCTTCGTCGTCTTTGTCAACGTTGCCATCATCGTCTTCGTCGATGTTGTCAATGTTGTCAATATTGGCATCATTGACGTGGTCGTTGTCATCTTTGTCAACGTGCTCATCATCGTATTCATTGACGTCATTGTCATCTTCGTCGACGTCGTTGTCTTCGTCGATGTCGTAACTGTCATCTTCGTCTACGACGTCGTCATCAAAGTTGTCATTATTGTCTTCGTCAGTGTGGTCATCATTGTATTGGTTGACGTCATCATCTTCGTCAACATTTTCGTCATCGATGTGGTCATTTTTGTCTCCGTCAACATGGTCGTTGCCGGATTCATCGTCGTAGTTTTCATCGGCATCATCGTTGTCATCGTCTTCTTTGATTTCATCGTCGTTGTCTTCGTCGACGTCGTCATCATTGTCTTCGTCGACATCATCGTTGTAATCTTCGTCCACGTCGTCGTTGTCGTCTTCAACGTTCTCATCGTTGTTTTCATTGGCTTGGCCCTCATCGTATTCATCAACGCAGACATCGTTGTCTTCGTCGACGTAATTGTTGTCAACATGGTCATTGTCATATTCGTCGATGTGGACGTCGTAGTCTTTTTAGTCGAAGTCGTTGTCGTCTCTTTCGTTGACATGGTTGTCATCATCTTCGTCGACGTCATCATTGTCTTCATTGACGTCGATGTAGTCATCTTCATCGACATCGTCGTCGTCGTCGTCGTCGTTGACATCGTCATCATTTTTGTCAGCGTTGTCGTCGTCGTCTTCGTCGACATTGTCATCGTTTTTGTCGACGTCATCGTCGTCGTCTTCGTCGACTTTGTCATCATTTTTGTCAACGTCGTAATCGTCGCCTTCGTCGACATCGTCACCCTTTTTGTCGACAACGTCGTCTTCGTCTTCGAAGTCATTGTCATCGTCTTCGTCGACGTTGTCATCATCGCCTTAACCAGTCATCATCGTCAAAGTTGTCATAATTTACTTCATCAATTTGGTCGTCGTTGTATTTGTTGACATCATCTTCATCATCTTCATCGACGTCATCGTTGTCTTAGCTGAAGTCATCATGGACGTGGTCATCATTGTCTACATTAACGTGGTCGTCATCGTATTCATTGATGTCATCTTAATCATCTTCGTTGAGGTCTTCGTCGACGTTGCTTTCATTGACTTGGTCACTATTCTCTTCGTCAACATGATCGACATCGTATTCGTTAATGTTGTCGTCATTGTGTTCATCGATGTTGTCATCTTCATCGAAGTTGTCATTGTTGGCGTCGTCTCCTTCGACATCATCGTCAACATCTCAATCAAAGTCGTCGTCGTTGTCTTTGTCGAAGTCATCATCGTTGTCTTCATGAATGTCATCATCGACATCATCATCATCACCATCAACATGGTCATCGTCGTATTCATGAATGTCAGTCATCTTTGTCAGCGTCGTAGTCTTCGTCGGCTTTGACGTCATCGTCGTCGTCTTCGTCAACATCCTCGTCATCATCTTTGTCGACATCGTTGTCGTCTTCTTTGTCGACGTCATCGTCATCATCCGTCAACATTGTTGTCTCTTCATCGACATTGTTGTCATAGTCTTCATCAACGTCGTCGTCGTCGTATTCGTTGATGTCATCTTCATCGTCTTCGTTGACGTCGTCGTCAAATTTGTCTACGTCTTCGTCGGCGACGTCGTCATCGAAGTGGTCATCGTTGTCTTTGTCAATGTCGTCGTCGTCGGAACTGTCATCGTCGCTGTCATCGTCCTTGTCGACGTTGTCGTCGTCATCGTCATCTTCGTCAACGTCGTCGTCTTTGAAAACATCGTCATTGTCTTCGTCGACATCGTCGTCGTCTTTGTCAATATCATCGTCGTCTTCATCGATGTGGTTTTCGTCATTTTCGTTGACGTCACCGTCGTTTTCCTATTTTTCATCAAAGTTGTCGTCGTTGACGATTTTATCATCCATGTTGACATTGCCGTCGTCTTGATTTACGTTGTCGTTGTTGTGTTCTCCGACGTCGCCTTCATCACTGACATCACACTCTTCTTCAACTTTTTCATTGTCATCTTTGTCGACGTCATTGGCGTCGTCTTCGTCGACGCCATTGTCATCATCTTCGTCGACGTCATTGTTGTCATCTCCGTCGACTTCATTGTCGTTGCTTTCGTTGACACTGTCGTCATCATCTTCTTTGACGCTGTGATTATCAAATTCGTCCTCGTTGTCTTCGTCGATGTGGTCATTGTCGTAATCATCGATGTCGTCGTTGTCGTCTTCTTTGATGTTGCCATTGTTATCTTCGTCGACGTCGTCATCGTCAACATGGTCATCGTTGTCTACATTGATATCAACGTTGTCATCTCCATTGACATCATGATCGTCTTCGTCGATGTCATCGTCTTTGTCGACGTCGTCGTCGTCTTCGTCAATATCGTCATTGTCTTTGTCGACGTTGTCGTCGTTTTCATTGTCATTATCGTCTTCGTCATCATCGTTGTCGTCGTCAATGTTGTCATTGTTATCATCATCAACATTGTTGTTTTTATATTCGTCGATGTCGATGTCGTCGTCTTTTTCAAAGTTGTCATCGTCGACGTTGTCATCGTCATCTTCGTCGATGTCGTCGTCATTGTCGTCTTCGCCGAAGTTGTCATCTACGTGGTCATTGTCATGTTCGTAGACATTGCCATCATCGTCGTCTTCCTCGATGTCATTGTCGATGTCACCATCATCATTGTCATTATCTTCATGAACGTCGTCGTCGTCGTCTCACTGATGTCTTCGCCATCGTCTTTGGTGACGTCGTCGTCATTGTCATCTTTGTCTTCATCGACGTTGTCGTCATCGACGTGGTCATAAATATCATAATCAACGTTGTCGTCATCGACGTGGTCATCAATATCTTAATCAGTGTGGTCGTTGTCGTATTTATTGCTGTCATTTTCATCGTCGTCGCCGACATCTTCGTCGATGTCGTCGTCATCGACGTGGTCGTCATTATCTACGTCAACGTGGCCGTCATCATATTCGTTGACGTTATCTTCATCATCTTCATCGACGTCTTCGTCGAGGTCATCATCGTCGACGTACTCATTGTTCTCTTTGTCAACGTGGTCGATGTTGTATTCGCTAACGTTGTTGTCATTGTCTTCGTCGACACTGTTATCGTTTTCATCGAAGTTGTCGTCGTCGTCGTCTCCCAGTCCTTCATTTATGCAACGGGTCAACTCTAGAACTGTCTCTCTCTGTCTGTATTTCCTACTTCCTATGATCTCCAGTCTTTCAAATGCAGTGTGTCCAGGCATCTCGAAATGAACAGATCTTGAATTTGGTTCATTCTGTATTGTTTTTGTTTTTTTCTTGGAAGGAATTGTTTGCAGGCGCATAGCCTTTGGTTCCTTCTTATTCGCATTAAAAAAATACACATTTTCATTTCTTTTTTAATACAGGACTTTCAATGAGGGTCAAAGGTTAAACCATGAACACACAAAAATTTTGGAATCCTGTGTTCTCTTGTTCATTAATCATGGCACTTTACACAGAATCAAGCCAGTGTGCTACAGCTGTACTGAGACCAACATTTATTCCCTTGGTAGTATTGTCAACTTTAGCAACACTTTACTCCTGCTACCACCGGACAGTGTTACTCAGTTTACGAGGACTCGCTCATGGTGACGGGATTCAGCACAATGTCCAGTACCTTTCTTTATATTAGAACTGGAGTTGTGTAGGAGATTGCTGATCGAGTTGAGCAGAGGGTGTTGCGATGGTTTGGGCATATGGAGAGAATGGATAAAGAGCGATTGGTGAAAAAGATTACTAGATCTGATGTTAGAGGTGTAGGGCTGAGAGGAAGACCACGAATAGGATAGATGGACAGTGTGAAGAGAGGTTGGATGCGAGAGGGATGTCTGTTGAGCAGGGAGTGGCAGTGCTTGATAGAAATGTCTGGAGAGAAATTGCTAATGAATAAATGATGACGCAGCCTTGAGGGGATATTCTCTCGCATTTAGTCTGATCAGATGATCGGGTCAGGTGCGGGTAAGGGGATGGGTTCATTATGATGTGGCAGGGGTTACCCAGCTCTGCTGTTGGGTCCTGCTGCGGATGTCACTGATTGCACTGCGCAGTTGACCCTCGTGCAGTGTGATGCGGTGAGAATCTGTCCCTTCTCCCCTTGGGGCTAAGATGTAAATGAATGTGTCCGAGTCGATGAGTAAATTGGAAGTGTGTCGTCCTGTCTCGGCTACCTCCCTTTCCTTAGGGGAAGCAACCTAGGTATATAGATAGACAGAATCATTATATTATCTATCTATCTATTGCCAGACGCCTCAATCCCGTTTGGGGTGGCCACAAACAAATCGCCTCCACGTCGCCCTGTCCCCCGCCATTTCACTGCCCTGCTCCCAACTCACACCCCCCTCTCTCTTATACCTCTCCACCCCATCCCTCCATCTCATCCTCGGCCTCCCCCTCCCTCTTCCCCCCTCCACCTCACTCACAAACACTCTCTTCGTCAGTCTTTCACCCTCCATCCTCTCCACATGGCCAAACCACCTCAGTGTGTTCCTCATAACGCTTCCTATCACATCCACATCCACACCACAACGCTCCTTTATATCCTCATTCGTCAGCCTCTCTCTCCACGTGACTCCACAGGCTCCTCTTAAATAACTCATTTCCACTGCTCTCACTCTTGACTTGTGTCCTTCCAACAATGTCCAAGCTTCACTTCCGTACGTTAGAGTTGGTATCACAATACTGGCATGTAGTAACTTTTTCACTTCCATGCTCACTTCCCTGTTTCTTACCACTGCTTTCAAAGAACCAGCAACCTTTCTTCCCTGCTGTACCCTTTCAAGCACTTCACCCTCCAAACCTCCATCCTTACTCATCACACTACCCAAGTACTTAAACGTACTCACATTTTCCAATTCCTCACCATCCAACCTTGCTGTACATTCACTAACTTCACCTCTCTCAAAGACCATCACTTTACTCTTCCCTACATTCACCTTTAGATTCCGTTTCTTACACACTCTCTCAAACTCATCCACCAAGCCTTGCAGCTCCCCTTCGTCTTCACTCAGCAACACAGTATCATCTGCAAACAACAGTACAGGGAGTTTCCAAACACTATCCTCTCTCACCAGGGCCACTCCAACATCCACTACCCTACCTTGTACCTCTTTTATTACCCCATCCATGTACAGATTGAACAACCATGGAGACATGACACATCCCTGTTTCAAACCAACTTTCAAAGAGAAAAATTCACTTAGTTCACCATCCACACGCACTGCAGCCTTTGCACCATCGTACATACTCTTCACAGCATTCAACAACTTCCCATCCACTCCATATATTCTTAACGCTTTCCACAATCCTTGTCTATCCACCCTGTCATATGCTTTCTCCAAATCCATGAAAGCCGCATACAACTTCTTTCCCTTCTCTAGAAACTTTTCCACTAAAGATCTAAGAATGAATATCTGATCAACACAACCTCTTCCCTTCCTAAAGCCTCCCTGTTCTCCTCCAACTAATTTCTCTGTTCTTTCTCTAACTCTGTCCATAAGTATCCTACCATACACTTTTCCTATTATACTAAGAAGACAAATGCCCCTATGATTACCACACACTTCTAATTCCCCTTTTCCTTTGTACAAAGGAATAATTATACCTGACTTCCAATCCTCCGGGACTCTACCTTCCTCCCAGGCCAATTTGCACATCTTCCACATCCATTCTACTACTATCTCTTCCCCATGCTTCAGCATTTCACCACACACTCCATCAATTCCTGGGGCTTTCCCCGATTTAACTTTCTTCATTGCTTCCACAACTTCTATCCTACTGATTTCTTCCTGTCTTCTCACCTCCCTCCTTCTCCCAGCCATTCCCCAGCCACTTATACTCGCATTACTTCCATCCTCTACGTTCAACAATTCCTTAAAGTGTTCTCTCCATCTGTTCACTTTTTCTCCCTTCTCCATTAGTAATCTACCATTTTTATCTTTCACTCCCCTGCTAACTTCACTTCCACCCTGTCTTATTCTTTTCACTTCTCTCCAGAACATTTTCTTACAGTCCCTCCACTTTACACTCAAATTCCTTCCAAATTCCTCATCCACTCTCTTCTTACTCTCTCTTACTAATCTTTTCACCTCTCTCTTTCTTTCCACATATAACTCTCTCTTCCGCCTCTCAACTTCTTCCACGCCCCTATTTCTCATCCATTCATTGTATGCTTTCTTCTTTTGTGCCACAGCCTGTTTCACCTCTTCAGTCCACCACGCTGTTCCTTGCACCCCCCTCCGTCGTCTCTTCCTTCCACACACCACATCACATGCTGCACATATTTCTTCTGTAAATATCTTACACACACCTTCCACGTCTCCCATCTGCTCCAATTCATATTTGCCCAATCGTTCCTCCATTATATTTTCATTTTCTTGATATCATCAAAAGTTTTCATTCAGTTAGGAAAAACCTCCTGATGTTAAGAAGTTGGAAAAAATCTGTTAATCTCACTTGGTTTCAGTGTTGCTTGATACTTTTCTTTTTCTTTTTCTTTTTTTTAATAAACTGACATTTTATTAACGGTACAGTTGGGATGGACAGATGGATGCTGATGTGTTCGTAATGGTAAATTACTGTTGGCATTCTAGATTTAATGGAAGTTTATTATTAATCTTATTATTCAGTACGATTAATTTTTTGCCCAACGATAAATTGTCAGTAATGATTCTAATGTGAGTTTCACTGTGCTAATGCACTTCTAAAACTTCAAATACCTGGGTATAATATTAGCGGAAAAGTATTATGTAAGTTGAAAAAATGAAATATATGTTGAAACAAGTCATAGCGAGTGCGCTCACTATGTAAATATACACTAACATTATGCTAAATATAATCGTAAGGCCTGTAAATATGTGATAACAGTTATATGAAGTGGAAACGGGTATAATGTTAGTGGAAAAGTATTATGTAAGTTGAGAAAATGAAATGTATGCTGAAACAACAATCATAGCGAATCATATGTGTCCAATTTGGATGACCGCTATGCTTACTCAATGGTACAATTCTTATTTCGCCGATATTTTTTTATGAAAACCAATATAATCTTGTACTATTTTTTTTTTTTCAAAATAAATCAATATCTAGCTGTTGTGAGTGGTTTCCCATACTAAGACCTATAACAGAAAACGTGACAGCTGCAGCGCACCTCTATAGAACATGGTACCAAGTGTACAGAGGCTTACCTGTTTAGGCCACTTTTACATCCAGGTGACCACTTTCTTTGTTATTTTCCATTGTTTCTCACCAAAAGCGGAGGTTTGAGCCAAAAAATTTTTTTTCCAAAATCTACTGGGACTGAGGGGAGGGGGGCGGGGTCAGTGGTGGAAAATCTGCTGGGACGAGGCAGGTTGAATTTATTCATGTATCCTCCAAACAAAACCCAGCTGATTTGCTCTCGAGAGGTTTGACTGTAAAGAGGCTGATCAAAGATAACTTGTGGTTTAAAGGTCCTAAAAGGTTATTCACTAAAGATTGGCCTGAGCAGAAACAGTATAGCATTGCTGAGGTTTGTGTAGTAAACTTGGATCCTGTAGTACCTGAGCCAGAAGTAACTGACATTAGCAGTTTCTCATCAATAAGACAACTTATTAACATTACTAAATTAGTTGTTAAATTTTGGAATAAGAAAGTGGGGTTTCAGAAGTTTGATCCCATGGAATATTGTCTGAAAAGGATACAATGGAAATATTACAGAGATATATATGACCTTTTAGGCCAAGGCACTGGGAACAAGAATAAGCTGGTAAGAGATTTAGGCCTGTTCTTAGACGGAAAGGGTCTAATTAGATGCCGGGGCCGAATAATAAAGGCTGATTTGTCGCTCCAAACTAGACATCCCATATTATTACCCAAAAGCGGATATTTTGTACAGTTAATTGTAAAGGAAGCCCATGATTTGACGCTTCACGGAGGTGTGCCACAGACTTTGGCCCGAATCCGGGAAAGGTATTGGATCCCTAGGGGTAGACAGGTCATAAAGAAATATCTCAAGGATTGCATTACATGAAGGAGGTATAAACAACGACCATATGATTATCAGGACCACCTGCCTTACCAAGGGATCGGGTAAATGTAAGTTGGCCCTTCAAAGCAGTAGGAGTTGATTACACAGGCTATAACTGTTTCAGGTGAGGGAACTCCCCATAAGGTGTTTATATATCTGTTTACTTGGACCTACAGAAGGGCAGTCCATCTAGAAATGGCAGAAAATTTAAGTTCAGAGACATTCCTGAACGTATTTAGAAGATCTGCCTCTAGAAGTTCTTGTCCTAATAAATTAATAAGCGACAATGGAACCAGTTACATTGGAGCCGCACCTCTACTGTTAAAACATAATGAATGACCCAAAGGTTAAGTCGGGGCTGGGAATCCGAAATTGTAGCTACCTGGCAGGTCATAGCTCCAAGAGCACCATGGCAAAATGGATTTACCGAACGAATGATTGGTATTGCGAAGAACTGCCTTAGAAAACCTTACACAGAACTACGATCACAAGAGAGGAGTTAAGAAGAGTGATAACTGAAACTGAGGCTAGGATTAATGGTAGACCTTTAACCTATCTATATGACACTAGAGTTTCGCCCATATAGAGACTGAATGAGTCAAGATACCCACTAGGCGTAATTTACAGTCTGAACAAACTATGTATTAAGAACCTAACTTGCACCAGATGTAGCAGAAATTAAATAATATAGGACCACTGAAATAGCAGGTTGCCATTACATGCCATCAATGATATTTTAATTTCCATTTATGATAAATATAAACAATTCACGCTACGTTGTATATACGTGTTCTATTTGTATTATTTATATTAAGGTATATGACAATACTATAATTCACGGTTTCACAAAACAGTGTAGATATTTAACAAAGAATAATATTCCTTTTAAACAGCACGGGAAATGTGTTTGTCAAAATGGTGGTGCCATCTACCGGAATACTAGCTTTGAAAGCATCCCATTATTAACAACCCTGCAATTATAAATAAACTGCCTCTCCTACAAGTAAGAAGGAATGTTGCCTCCCTTGCATTATTTTTCAGATACTTTTATGGCAAATGCTCAGACGAAGTTGCGTCCATTGTGCCACCTCTCCATGCCTTCCCTCGTGCTACACGGGAATCAGGTAACGCTCATGTCACACAGCCATATTGCAGAATATCCACCTATCAGAATTCTTTTTATTCCTCGAACTGCATCTCTCTGGAACTCGCTTTCTCGGAGTTGTTTCCCCCCAAACTTCAACGTACAGCTGTTCAAGTCCAACTGTTACAAACATTAGATGAATGGGAGATGCTAGTAATCTGGTGTATGGATTTTTTTTTATTCATTTGTTTTTCCTTCCACTGTTCTGTTATTTAAAAAAAAAAAAAATGTGGTCAACCTTCACAGATTTCCGTGAAATGTATATCAGTGGCTTGGATATTGCATGATGCAGCTACCCACGTGTTACTTATTTTTTTTTATTATTATTTTTTTTTAACGGCATAGTTTTGGAGAAACCTTTGTCAGAAATTGCATTTCTGGCAGGAACGTGAAAACTATGCTTTGAGAGAGAGAGAGAGAGAGAGAGAGAGAGAGAGAGAGAGAGAGAGAGAAGTAATGCGTATTTGGGTAGATGAGACAGACTGTAGACAGGTTGTTGCCAGGCTTATCGCTCACTAGGAGGCTTGCCAGCTCTTTCCTCATGCTGCAGTATGAGCTTAAAGTGCTACTTGTACACCCATTATTTAGAGTTAAGGAGCTGGGATGAGGCAAGCAGTTGTCTTGTGCTCTATTCTTCAATGCAGGAAGGTTATGTATGCCATCAGCATTTTCACCAAGCCAGAATTTATGGTGGCAGGTGGAGAGGCCTAGGGTTTCTTCTGCAATGCTTTGAAGCAGTCTTAATGTTCAGCCACTCTGGATTTAGGTTTGTTGAACTGTTGGTTGAGTCAAGTTGTGTGCACTGGTAGAGTTTTTCTGCCATTGTGCTGTGGAGGGTGTTAGAGATTGCCACACAATGCTAGTGTTTAGTTTCTAGGGGGATAGTCTTCAGAACATTTTAAACCATTTGACTAATTGCAGTTTGGTGAGTACTAGTTTATGGTCTGCTGAGCACTCAGCTTCTTTCATAGCTCGGATTATAAGAACTTCTCTTCGATCTCCTTCCTTACAATGACATAGTCAATTATTTGTTTATGTCTAGATCGTGGGTGCATCCATGTGGTCTTGTGTTTATCATTAAGGTGAAAAATTGTGTTGGCGATGACCAGGCTGTGTTCTGAGCATCAGGTTAGCAGTCTAAGGCCATTGTTGTTCATGTTACCAACACCATGGCAGCCTATCATACCTTGCAAGATGTGACTGTCTTTTCCTACTCTAGTATGAAAATACCCAAGCAGATTGAGTTCGTCATTATGTTGTATTGAGCGAAAAGTGACATCCATAAGAGTTATAAAAGGAATCATAGACAGTGTACTCAGAGTCAAGCGCTGGGGCATATTGACCTTTACAGAGTGGTATGCTCCAGGATATCAGCCTTTCTATTATATCCACAGCTGATTCTTGGATCTTGTGTATTAGGTTGTTTCGGACTTCAAAGCCAATACCATGATTTCTTCTTACATTGTCTGGGTATCCCCTCCAGAAATAGATATACCCTTCTCCTGCTTCAGTTATGTTACTCTCTTCTGAGAGGCGAGTTTCAGACAAGGCAGCAGTGTCAGTTTTATATCTTTTCAGTTCAGGGGCAATAAGGGCAGTTCTACAGTGTGGGCGTGTGTCTTGGTCAGTATCAAACAAGGTTTCGTATATTCCAGGTAGCGTGAGTCAGAGGTATTCTTTTGTTTTCTCGACTGCAATGTGGGGTGCCTTGACGGACACGGTTATCTGCCCAGGTGGTGTGGAGCAGCAAAAGTTTAGGTTATCTTTTCTAAACCCATCCCCATCAGGGGTAAGCAGTTGAACTTCTGCTTCCAGCTGCGTAGTCGCACTGGATGCTGTCGAAAGTATGACCTGAATGACCTGCTCCCATGCCATCATGCCAGCAACCACTGGACCAATGACGCCTCTGTGCAGGACACGAGCTAACCACTTCCAGCCACATCCATGACCTGCCACCGTCACCCTATCCTGCTGATGTAGGTTTTTCGAATTTAATGAAAAGTTGAAATGGGAAATGAATACAATAGTGGGCTTGTGGAATGAATGAATTTGGTGTGACCGTGAGGGTGCGCAGTCCATACCACCACAGAACTTGGCCCGTCTTAGCCTGTAATGGTGACACAGTCACGACAACCATCTACTGAGCAGGGTTGCAAGAGTCTGCCGGAAGCTCTGTCCATGAAGCCTCGCCTTCCGTGGAACTGTTACTTCAGTCACGGATATTTCGTCTGGAGCTTACTCCCGTTGCCTTTTAAATAAGACAGACAGATAAACAGACAGACAGATTAAGGATTATCGATTCACGTTGACTTAGGATATTATATTCTTGATTTCGCCAGATGCTATCATTCAGAGTTGGTGATAACAGACCCTTCTTGTAGAGGAAAACGTGATAGGCGGTTGGGCACACGGGCAGGGGGAAAAACAAACAGACAGGCTCTCAATTGTTATTTCACAATGATTGCTATTTTACTGCTGCTACAACCAGGCGATTTTACTCTGCATAAGTGAAAATAAACTCTTTCTGTAGATGAAGACGTGAAAGACAGAAGCAGGTAAAATAAACAGACCAAAAGTAAGGCAGACCGTTTCCGAATTATCGGTTCACTTTATCTGGAATAATCAGTTCATATTAATTGGTATCGCAGTATTATTACTGCTTGATGATTTTATTCAGTTGCAATGAAAATACGGCTGTCCTGGACAAGAAAACGTAAAGCATATGAAGAGATACTGACAAACGACAAACACTTGCCAAATAGTTAATTCAAGAAGTAAACTGCTATTTTATTCTTGCTACTGGCTGATAGATTTATAAACTTAGGGTAGAACACGCCTCACCCGTCACAGAGTGCAGCTTACCATCAAATCACGTCACCAAGCACACAACACCATACTACTTCACCAAATCAAATTATACCACCACACCGCACTTCCACACTACACCACCACATTACACCACAGCACAACCACAACACAACATGCTACTACACCAAAGCAGACCACACCATCATATCACCCTATCACACGACCACAGCACAGCATAGCACACCATACTACTTCATCACACCACACCACACCAGACCACCATTTCACCATACCACACGACCACAGCACAGCATAGCACACCATACTACTTCATCGCACCACACCACACCAGACCACCATTTCACCATACCACACGACCACAGCACAGCATAGCATACCATACTAATGCATCAAATCACATCACACCAGACCACCATATCATCCTACCACACGACCACAACACAGCACAGCACACCAAACTACCACATCACACCACACCACACCAGACCATATCACCACATCACCCAACCACTCTAGTGCAGTACACCACACCACACCATACTACCGCATCACACCACACCACGCCACCACATCACCCTACCACACGAGCACAGCACAGCAGACCACAACATGCTGCTGCATCACACCACACCACACCGCACCACCATATCACCCTACCACACTATCACAGCACACCACACCACACCATACAGCTACATCACACCACATCACACCACCACATCACTCTACCACACAAGTAGAGCACAGCACACCTCATCACACCATACTACCGCATCACGCCAAGGATTTCACCACATCACCCTACCAGACTAGCACTGCACAGCACGGCACAGTACACCACACCATACTTCTGCTTCACACCACGCCATACCACAACTACAGTGCACCACACACACACACACACACACACACACACACACACACACACACACACACACACACACACACACACACACACACACACACACACACACACACACATCGAGGACGATTATGATGATAATGATGTGAACGATTGCGATGATGATGATGATAATTTTCATCGTGATGATATTTGAGTCAGGCTGTTTAGATATTCACAACCGGGCCTGATTTGGAATGCTGACTGTAACAAAGGTTTCTCACATATGCGTGTTCCTTTTCACTTGTATATGGATATTTCAGAATGCTCCAAAACGTTTTTCTTTTTTAATATTCTGCACTGTTGCTCATTATTCATGTGCCGGAGATAATTCAACATTTTCATTTTATTATAGGTGCTTCGGTGTGCTTTAGATACTTAATGCTTATATTCTGCAGACGATTCGAAATACTGTAATTCAGAAGTCTGAAATTCAGAAATTTCAGAATGCCTGAAATGGCTGTGTCGTTCTAGACATACGGTACATATAAAACAGCAAAGGGTAACCACCAGTATCGTACCACCCGTTCCATATGCAGGATCACGAGGTTAATCTGCATAAGTTACGTACACTTAAGGTTATGTGACTGATCTACGCTCTTCATTTTTCTGACATCATCGAGAACCCTCGGCGTATCTTAGATTAGTATTACAACATCTTTTAAGGAAATTTACTGTAAGATGGATTAAACTCCAACCCTCTCCTGGGGATTAGAACATAAGCCCAGCACATTGTGGTAGGTGGTGGCGACCATCATCCACTCACATGATGTAGAACTGCCTACATTTTCCTTAACCTTTATCATTTTGTATGTGTGTGTGTGTGTGTGTGTGTGTGTGTGTGTGTGTGTGTGTGTGTGTGTGTGTGTGTGTATGTGTGTGTGTGTGTGTATGTGTGTGTGTGTGTGTGTGTGTATGTGTGTGTGTGTGCCCTCCTCTCCTCCAATTTCCTTCATCTTTCCGGTCACTTTCTTTACTCTTCTTTCTTTTCAAGTGGCTTTACGTTGAGTGACAAGCCTAATTTCCTGTAAGTCAGGAAAAACATTTACAATGCTGGGTGGCAGCCATATAACCAACCCACATGTGTTCCCTACGTGTCAACAAGTGGGTTAGCGAAGGGTTAGCCCCCTCACCATAAAACCACAAACTCATCGACAAACGGCCACCCTTTACAGGATTATGGTGTCTGGCTAAATATATCTGTATCTATATCTATCCATCTATCTATCTATATCTATATCTATAGCTATCAAACTATCTATCTATCTATATATATAGATAAATAGATCTAGATATAGATAGATAGATAGATAGATCGACAGACAGATAGACAGACATTCCCACCACACCTGATCGGTGCCTCACACGGCTAGACCAAAGGCGATAATAGGAATGGGAAAAGTTAGCAGGAAGGAGTGTAGAGAGGGGAGAATCGGTGATGAGGAAGGAGGGAAAGTACTGAGTTCAACGTGGAAAGGTTGATGAAGGATAGAGAGAATGGTGGTGAGATGTCGAAAGCGAACAGGATTTTTTCTCAAGAGCTGTGGTTTTGAAGGCACTGTAATTATTGTCACTAATGTTTTTGTGAGTTGTTTTAATAGAATATATTAACTGCTAAGTACATTGGTGGCATGTATTTGATCTGTTACTAACAGGTGATATTTTCCAGCTGTATTTAGCCAAAACCATTCTGAAAAGTCTCTCACCTAGGCTAATTAAAAACGTCTGGAGATAACAAAAGAGGGGCGTAGAGAAGGAAGGAAATTGTGGAGGTAAGAGTGTAATATTTGGTAAAGAAGATGGAGGAAAGAGAAGGTCTTACAGGGAGATAGTTAAAGGTTTTGAGATGTCGGAAAAGAATAAGATGTTTTAAATGAATTGTAGTTTTCTGGGAATCGTATTAACCCTTTCAGTGAGATGGCGTTTTTTTCCCAGCCTTTTCATATTGCTGTCAGGCGACTTTATGGAGTTACACGGGAGGCGACTGGTGGATAAGGGGTAAATGGGGATTGTTTCTGACCCTGTCAGAAACTGTTGTCACCAAACACGCCGACTCCCTTGCAGTGATTACTCCGTTTTAATTCTAATCCGGCTACCAACAGCCGTTTTCATTCTGCTGTACAAGAACGAGTATCAGTGAAGAGGTCGCTAAGGTTTATTTATAGGCCTTTCTGTGCGAAACATGATTCACATTTTTTAAAAATATTTAACACGCACGTTCGCCAAAACAAATAAAAAACTAAGACATCATTAGGTTGAAGGGATTATGGTAGATATTTCCCTCAAAGCTTTTTTTTTTTTTTTTTTTAATGAAAGGAAGAAGGAACCAGAGGCCAGGAGCCCCATAAATTATCCCCCCCCCCAAAAAAAAAAAAAAAAAACAAGATATCAGAGAGCCAAATTCAAGATCCGTTCATTTCGACATGCCTGGACACACTGTTTGAAAGACTGGAGATCATAGGCAGTAGGAAATACTGACAGACAGAGATAGTTCCAGAGTTGTCCTGTTGCATAAATGAAAGACTGGGAGTCATGGTTACCAGCCACAATAGCAAAGCTGGTATTGTTTTCAGTTTGTCTGTCTGTCTGTGTATCTGTTAGCACGATAACTTCGCAACCGCTCAAGATATCATCACAAAATTTTACAGGGGTGTAGTGGGGATGAAAATCTCCTACGAGTTCGAAATTGGTAAAAGCAGCCCAAGGTCAAGGTCATTTTCAGAGCCGAGTTAGATATGTATCGGCTCGCGGCTAGTGTGATTAACCCCTTGCGAGGGCCTCTACTTAATTCTTGCATTAGAGAACTGGACAGAAAAGGGATAAGAGTCTGGTGCTAAACGGGTGCTACCGCCCTCCATGGTACTGGAGGGATGCAGTCAGACAGATCAGAAGAGCGGTGACCATTGAAGTAGCGATACAAAAGAGATGAAAATGCAACAATGCAGTGAAGAGACAGAGGCTGAAGGGAGCCAGTAAGAGAACGAGAGTTAATGAAATGAAAAGCCTTTGACTCCACCATATTGAGAATGGCTGTATGTGGAGAGCCTTCACACACAAGAGAGTTGTACTCTATGTTGGGCGACTATAACCCATATTTAAAGTCAACAATTGGGCAGGGGTAAAGAAGGGACGGAGTCGGCTTAGCACATCTAATATCTTGGATGCAGATTTTACGAGAGGTAATATGATCGTACCAAGATAAATCCCGAGAGAATGACACCCAATGAATGTTTAAAGATGATGAAAAATTGAGTTGGATATTGTTAAAAATTTTAGGACACCCCTGCAGAAGATTTCATCGGGTTGAAAGAGGTAAGAACTCTTTGATGCATTAAAAGCAACAAGATTACTTTTACCCCAGTGAGAGATATAAGCCAAGTCAATCATTAGTTGTGCCATAACCTCATCTCTTGTTTGTTTAAGTAACTGCTGAGATGGACACTGCACGAAGTGAATGGAAAGGTGAAGGAAGGATTCAACAGCAGATGAGTGGATAGGGTTAGATGTACAGCTTGGAAGGTAGTTGGTGAATAGGAGGAAAAGAGTTGGTGATTGGTCAGAGCCCTGAGGAACGCCACTATTCATAGATCTAGGAGGTGAACGGTGACTGTCCACAACAGCAGCTAATGAACGACGAGAAAGGAAGCTAGAGATGAAGGCACAGGCAGATGGACAGAAACCGGAAGAGGTCAGTTTGGATATTAAAGATTAATGCCAGACTCGATCGAGAGCTTTGAGATGTCAACAACAACAAAAAAGCTTTCGCCAAAGTCCCGAAAGGAGGATGACCAGGAGTGTGAAAGGTAAGTGCAAAGAAATAAAGAGGAGTACAAAGGAAGGCAAAGGACAATAGACCTGCAAGTCCTTTCGTCGCTGTTTGGTATAAGGAAGGGTATAACTAACAAAACTAATCTGTTAGCTAAATACAAGGATAGAAAAAAAGGAAGGTTCCCCCCACCCACCAAACCCTCCAACTGAAGCTGACAGGAAATAGTGAGAAGGACCACCATGCAGCACAGAAAAACTGTAATGGAAATTTCATAAGAAAGAGGGAAAGGAAATTTTTTTCGTCACTATCTACCTGAAAGGGAGAGTAACATTAAGTCAGCAATATTTACCGATGTTGTTCAGCAGTTGTATCTTCCATGCTCTGAAAAAGAAAAAATAACCTACACCACAGAAATATGTTAATCAGCAGTGAACATGCTTAGCTGGGGGTAAGATGGCAGATACTTATGCAAGAGATTTTTAAAGGTTGGTACTGTATCACAGTGTACTACATTTGAATGCGATTTCTTATTAGTGTCATGTGCCCGAAATAATTTGTCAATAATGTTATGTCCATTACCTCTAATATAGTTTGAGCAATCATCATTCATTCATTGCCAGACGCCATGTATCCCAAACGTTGTGGCCAAGGGCTTAGAGTTAATTGTTTTACAGGGAGAAGCACTAATCCTCCACCAACCCCACTTGACATGTAGGGAGAACGTTATGCCAACAGCATCTGGTGTTCCCAGGCGGTCACCCATCCAAGTACTAACCAGACCCAACGTTGCTTAACGTTGAGCAATCAACTGTGAAATATTTATCGATGGCCATATCATCATGTCCTTTGTCAATAATGTTATGCCCATTACCTCTAATATAGTTTGAGCAATCAACTGTGAAATATTTATCGATGGCCATATCATCATGTCCTTTGAATTTATTGAATACTAGAATAAAATTTCTTTGTAACCTTGTTTAGTTAGGGTAAAGAGATTCAGGGCTTCTAAACTTTCTTTGTATGGTTATTTCCTCAATCTAGGTATCATCTTTGTCATTCTTTGTTGTACTCTCTCAAGTCTGTCCATATCATTTTTATAATCCAGTGAGCAAAACTGAACTCAATACTCCCGGTGGTAGTATTCTAAAGAATTATACCAACTGAGGACGATATTATTGGATATATATTCTCATGAAAGTATTAAGAAAATATAGAGTAGATGGGAAGTTGTTGAATGCTGTGAAGAGTATGTACGATGGTGCTAAGGCTGTAGTGCGTGTGGATGGTGAACTAAGTGAATTTTTCTCTTTGAAGGTTGGGTTGAAACAGGGATGTGTCATGTCTCCATGGTTGTTCAATCTGTACATGGATGGGGTACTAAAAGAGGTACAAAGTAGGGTAGTGGATGTTGGAGTGGCCCTGGTGAGAGAGGATAGTGTTTGGAAACTCCCTGTACTGTTGTTTGCAGATGATACTGTGTTATTGAATGAAGACGAAAGGGAGCTGCAGGGCTTGGTGGATGAGTTTGGGAGAGTGTGTAAGAAACGGAATCTAAATGTGAATGTAGGGAAGAGTAAAGTGATGGTCTTTGAGAGAGGTGTAGTCAGTGAATGTACAGCGAGGTTAGATAGTGAGGAATTGGAAAATGTGAGTACGTTTAAGTACTTGGGTAGTGTGATGAGTAAGGATGGAGGTTTGGAGGATGAAGTGCTTGAAAGGGTACAGCAGGGAAGAAAGGTTGCTGGTTCTTTGAAAGCAGTGGTAAGAAACAGGGAAGTGAGCATGGACATGAAAAAGTTACTACATGACAGTATTGTGATACCAACTCTAACGTATGGAAGTGAAGCTTGGACGTTGTTGGAAGGACACAAGTCAAGAGTGAGAGCAGTGGAAATGAGTTATTTAAGAGGAGCCTGTGGAGTCACATGGAGAGACAGGCTGACGAATGAGGATATAAAGGAGCGTTGTGGTGTGGATGTGGATGTGATAGGAAGCGTTATGAGGAACACACTGAGGTGGTTTGGCCATATGAAGAGGATGGAGGGTGAGAGACTGACGAAGAGAGTGTTTGTGAGTGAGGTGGAGGGGGGAAGAGGGAGGGGGAGGCCGAGGATGAGGATGGGGTGGAGAGGTATATGAGAGAGGGGGGTGTGAGCTGGGAGCAGGGCAGTGAAATGGCGGGGGACAGGGCGACGTGGAGGCGATTTGTTTGTGGCCACCCCAAACGGGATTGAGGCGTCTGGCAATAAATAGATAGATAGATATATATTCTCATGCTTTGCCTATGAATCCAGTCAATTTATTGCCTTTTTTCTACAGCTTCTGTACATTGTTTGCTTGGTTTCAAATAATTTCTTACTGTAACTCCCAGGTCCCTTTCACGGTTTACTGAATCAAGTTGGACATTATTCATGTTATAACTAGCTCTTACATCTTGACAGCCACGGTTTAGTACTTTACATTTATCAATTCTGAAATTCATTTGCCATGTTTGGGACCAGTTAAACAGTTGATCAAGATCTCCCTGAAATGCCTGCCGTTGCAATGCTGTATTTGCTCTGCTATCTATTTTAGTATCAGAAAATGTTAAAATCCTAGAACATAATGCTTCATTATCATCATTTATGTACATTAAAAAGAAGAAGGGGGTCTAACAATGAACCCTGCGGCACTCCACCTGTAACGTTTATCCAGTCTGACTCTTGTCCATTTATTACAACGAATTGCTCTCGTTCGATGAGCCAGTTTTCGATCCATCTGAACACTGCCATTGAAACAATGTGCCTTTAGTTTCTGAAGGAGTCATTTGTGTGGAACTTTGCCAAAAACCTTTTGCAAATCTAGGTAAACAACGTCAGCAGATTTAGTCTCGTTGTATATGTTCAAGATATCGTTGAAAAAGTCCAACATATTCGTGAGAAAAGAACGATTATTTTGAAAATCGCTTTGCGAATCTTTCATAAGATTATTTGTTTTAAAGTGTTTTACAAATTTGTCTCTGATGATGGTTTCAAGCAATATGCAAACCACTGGTGTTAAATTACTTGGGCGGTAGTTTTCTTGTTGTGCTTTGTTGCCCTTTTTTTAATATCGGGGTTACGTTTGCAAGCTTCCATTCATGAGGCACCTATCTGTTCCTTAGCAATATGTTGAAAAGTTCAGATAGAGGCTTTGATAATTTTCTTTCTGTAGTTCCCTCAATAAACGCGGAGATACCTTGTCTAGTCCTGGTGTTTTATTCTCTTTTAATTTGCTGACTTCAAGCAGTAAATCGCAATCATTAACTGTAATATCATGAAATTATCATGACCCCTTCTATAGGAAGCGGGGAAACAACAGAAATCGTATGGACGTTTCCTACTGTTAATACTGACGTGAAGAGGTTATTAAGAATTTTCGCCATCTTACTTTCGTCATCAGTATGCTCTCCATTATCTGTGATTAGGGGCCCGACTGTTGGAGTTATTACCTTTTTGCTTCTTATGTAACTGAAAAATTCTTTGGGATTTGACTCACTGATTCTGGCAATATGTGCCTCAGTGGTTTTTCTTACTGCATTCATTTTTTGGCTTTCCGTCAAAAAGCATCATATTTGTCTTTATCACTTTGCCTCTTTGTGGTATTATAATTCTGATATGCAAGTTTTTCCCTACCAGATAATGTTTAATATCCAAGTTCCACTATTTGGGTTTATAATTTTTGGCACACCAACTGTTGCACATTGGGATACAAAACCTGACTACAGTGTTGAAAGTCTGTGTTGTAAATTTCCATGTATCACTGATATCTAATAATTTGACAACGTGATGTCAGTCACCTGCACTACAACTGCCTTTAATTTATTAAAATTTGTTCTCTTATAGTCAGGCACTTTCTCACAACTGGCACTGACATTGTCATCACTGAATGTAATGTTAAATATAACTATTCGATGATCATTTGTACAAAATTTTTCTCGTTCAATAATGTAACTCAATAAATGTTTTAATATGGCTAGGAAAAGGTCTGGGATGTTTGCTCCACGTGACGGATAATTTACAAAATAATAAATTGAACTAACCTGCTAGTTTGTAAATAGGTCTAACCCTGCATGCGAGGATATGGCTTCTCCCCATTTCAGAACTGGTAAATTGACATTACCAAATATTACGGTGCATTGCATACAAGAGATTACGGCAATTTTTTTTTATAGATTTCATTGTCAATGTTGAGTAGCTGAGGTAGTGGACGATAAATTAACTCAAGTGTGATTTTATGACAAGATTCATTTCTATGCTGAATGTAAATAGTGTCACTGTTTTCAATATATGGTTTAGTAATTATGACTGGATGAAATCCTGATTTAATATATAACAACACATCGCCCATGCTCTGTTCTTCCTTTCACTTATGAAATGTGATAGCCTGGTAAATTAAACTCCAATAGAAAGTCTCTTTGCTCAGTATTTAACCACGATTCTGTTATACCAATTATATTACAATTTTCAGTAAAGACATGGGCCTCTGAGTAAAAAAAATTATACAGACTATGCGCAGTTACAAGAAGAGGTTTGCCTTTCTAATGTGGGGAGCTTCCATTACCTATCATTTTAGCACATCATATGCTATCTACATTCGCCTCCCGTGATGCTTGTTTTTTTTTCCAAAAACACTTGTTGCATCACTAAGCAAATGACCAAAATGGGCAGAACCAATGGCAATTAAGTGTAGTCCATCATTATTAAATATCATTTGCTGCTCACAAAAGTGGTTCCATGCGTCGATGAACTCCATGCCTTCGTGCAAGCAAAGTTACTTGACCCTGTTATTTATACTAAATACTTTACTGAGGAAGGCATTCCTTGCATCAATTCATTGGAGTATGCCTGAAATTTAATTGTCTGTTTTATCCTCGTAGCATCGGATCTTCTTTCTGTATTTCTCCATCAGCTCCTCTGATCATGTTCGCACATCATTAGTAACTGTATGAATACTAGCAACGTTAAAATTTTCCATATTTTCAAAAACGTCATCCACACCCTATGTTACGTTGTCTGCTCCTGCACCTGGAATACAAAAACGCTTTCGTTTGGAGGGTGCTCTGCCGCGAAAATTCACCAACTGACCAAGGATGATCGAGTCTCCCACAAACCGTGCCTCACGGGGCTCTTCCTCTACTTCAGCAAGAATCTGAAATTTATTGTATATCGTTACTGGAATAATGCTCATTTTTCTCGCAAGCCTTGCACCATTCCACACTGGCTGGAACTCATTCTGTATGATGTGAGGAGAAGTAACTACAATGGGAGGATGGTCAACCTGGATAGTGCTAGTTGGCATAGCAGTGGCATTCTCATTCACAGGTTGTCCAACGTTACTTGCAGAGAACTCCTCCAGCACATCAATTTTTTGGGACAGGCTATTCAGTTTGTTAGGTGCCTTGGTCAGCTTGCCTTTCAGGCTTTAATCTAGTTTGTATGTCCTTCAAACAAATGAGCAGTCCATATAAAAGGATCCAGTAAAACTACCACAGCAGGCTACACAGAGAATGTTCCATGGCATTCTGAATATCAAAGTTACTGTGAAGACTTATAGAGAAAAAGAATCAGATATCATTGATTTGCATCTTGAAGAGGTATTGGAAGAACAATCAGTTACTTTTACAAAATCTGTTAGCAAAACAGTCGAAGTTTATGCAATAGTTTTAGGTGAAGATTTTGCTGGGGGGGGGGGGTTGTTCCTGTTAAAACTGTATAGGAATAGCTGCCTTATTGGTTAGTTATGTACCTGCTGATAATCTGTCAGTATTATACTGCACAGAACAGAAAGCTAATCGCTGCCTGAAATGAAGAAATAAAATTATACTATAACCTGAAATATAACAACAATGAAGTAAGAACACAGTAATGCAATAAACAAATATGTTATTACCTGAAAAGTCACAACATACGAAAATACAATTTCATCTTACCTATAAAGAAATGGGAGAGATATTTTGCTGTAGAAATTAATGTAAATAGAAGAAAAGTTGTTGGGCAATAACAAGACTCGCCTGACATCGAAAACGTAAACAAACACTGACGTAACCATTTGTTTCACATATTTATCGTTTACACTTATAAAAGAATGGATCAGTAGTATAGTGGAAAATACTGACTTAGTCCATGAACCCTTTGGTGTTTATTGGTCCAGTGCAAATTTCAACCGCTCGTTACCATTTAACGCAGGCTACATCAGCACACATTTCAACTGCTCGTTACCATTCGACGACGGTTGAGTCGAATGAAATTATCCTTTTTTTTGTTATAAAATGATTTTGCGGCCATTTCTGGGCGAGAACAACACACTGCTTGCGTCCCCGAGTGTCCCTCCGTCGCGCTTAACCTACTGTATGCTGCACCCAGCATCGCCCCACTGCCCCAGTCAGTGTGTTATGTGCCTTGCTTGAGCATAATTTCCTTTCGTGTTCCATAAAATCGGCCTTAACCCCTACACCGCGGGCTTGTTTACCAATGACTTGCGTGTCCCACGGGGTTATTCGGGCTCCGACTGACTCTCAAAAAATATTTGCCAAAAATCAGTTATTAGTCCTAGAATAATAAAATTAAATATGCTTATGGCACATACCTTCAGCTTTCTCCTGGAATGATTGTTGAGCCTTCGTCTGTTACCGTAGGACTTGTGGAGACCTCTGAAGTAGGGTAACAAAGTCTCCACTTTACACTTCCCGACAACCCGTAATATGATTACCACAGCCAGATACAAACACTATAAACACTATTCTACAATTTTCAAGTAGTTTGGGATCCATACTCCAAAAAAAAAAACACTGTGAAAGCAATGGAAATTACGAGCGCGTCTGATCGCCGCACTTGCGCTAGTTCGCTCTAGGCACTCTGTCATTTATTATTCATAAAACCCTTCACACTTTATATTTCTATTACTATATCACACTTATATATATCTGGAGTCTTTCTCCATAAGTTTCCTTCAATCGTATTAGTTTATTGTAACTGAAGTCATTCAATTTTTCATTCAGTAAAATACGTAGAGAGCCACGGATTCACTTTCACTGTTATAACATAAATTATTTGTACTCATATTCTTATATTACTAATTACTTACATTTCTATTTACATTTTCTATTCTATTTTCAATATTTACCCTGCTATTTTACTTACACTATGTTATTCACTGTCACTTTCAGTAAGATAAAACTATAATACACTGTTCAATCATATGAACTGAACATCCATTGCTTTCACCTGCTATTTACACATTATTTACACATTATTTACACATTATTTCCAAATAATTCTGCTTCCACACTTGCACTGTTAGAACTGCTTCTGGCTGTGGTAATCGAAGAAGCAGGTAACACAGAGGGGAACCTGGCATTCAGTGCACTGCCAAGAGGTGCGTTTATGCTCAGGTGTGCGGCGTGTGGTATGCGCACATACCTGACACCTGTGAATCGCAGCCTTCCTTTTCCCTGTGGCAGGCATTAGCTCAAGTCTGTGCCGATCCATATACGCCCTCTGCTCAAGTCGGTCGGGAAGTGTTACTGAATGGCGCCTTGGAGTTGCTGCTGTCACCCTACCATATCTTTCCAGCAGCTGCTGGACACAAGTCCTGGTGAACAACCTCAGGGAGAAGGACTTCGGTGGCTTGACCTTCATCTTGTTCAGGATGAAGGCGTTCAGCATCGTCATATCTATCAGATGCAGAAAAACTTTCCTGTACCACCTAGTATTCTTCCTGAGGCAGTCGATCTCACCAATCATCATGTCGGACTTGTCCACCAGCCACATGTTGATATTATAGTCCAACACAGCATCAGGTTTCATCACAGGTTCGCCTGTCCTACGGTCGACCTTCCCACTGTCTCTCATCTCCCCCTTATGTACGGTGGTGAGCATGTGCACGACCCTCTTGTCATGCCACCATATTGCCAGCATCTTCTCACACTTGCGTAGGTGCACGTCTCCTTGCTGCGAGGTTCCCGCCTCTGGGAATTTGGGGAAGTGGGCACGATTACTTTTCTCAGTGCCGCAGGAGCCAATGCCGTGCTCAGAAAGGTATTTGGCAAGTTTCGGTGCTGTATAGTAGTTGTCTGTATACAGCACATGATTCCCACCAAAATACTTTTCTAGGAGCACTTTCACTACACAGCCTGAGAAGCCAAGGGGGTGTGTTTTATCGAGATCGACAGTGCTGGCTGAATATATGACGAAGTCAAGGATGTACCCCGTCTTACAGTTGCACAGTACAAAGAACCTAATTCCAAAGTGATGGCGTTTGCTTGGAATGTACTGAACAAACTGAAGAAGTCCTCTGAACAAAACCAAGGATTCATCAATGACAACCTTCTGAAAGGCGTGGAAGAATGACATAAACTTATCCTTCATTCTGCTCAGAATCTCCCGAATCTTCCAGAGTGGGTCGGTTTGGGAAGGTACATCGTTGTCGGCAAAGTGCAGTTTCCCATGATGTTCCGGAAGCGATCTCTGGCCATGTACTTATTGAAGGTGGGTGAGGGTAGTAAGGGGTCCATGGACCAGTATTCTTCCAACTCATGCTTCTTGGAGTGTGGCATGAGAAGCATGAGGGCAAAGAACACATACAGCTCCTGCACTCCCAGCATGGACCACTGTTGCATCTTGGCTGCACCTGTACCACTTGCAGCAGGTTGTGATTCATACCTGTTGGTTTCATCACATATGTGCTGCATGACTTCGTCATCTAGGAAGGCCAAAAGGTAGTCGACACACTCAGCATTTTCGTCCATACTGAAGGCAGGCTGAACTCCTGAGGAGCTCTCATCAAAAACTAGATTTTCGGGCACAAAATCTGACCCTTCCGTCCACGCGAAGGCGTCCAGGATTCCCTGTCGTGGCGGTGTAGGGCGGGTGGTGGTGGTGGTGGTGGAGGTTGGCTGTGAGGGAGGTTTATCTCGGTCAAGGTCACTCGCACTGACCCTAGGTTGCCGTACAGCACTAGCAGCCCTTACCTTACTAGCTACACTACTTTTCACTCTCCTTGATTACCTCTACCTCTATGGCCTGCCTTCACTGTTGATGCTGGTGGTGACTCCGACGACGAAGACTCCGGAGATAACTCAGCCAACGATGATGAAGAGATCAGTGAAGTGGGGCTTGGGGAATGGGGAGGTGAATGCACTCGTGACTCATGGCGGGCTGGGTCACGTGGGGGCATTGTTCTGGGGCTAACACGCCGCCTTTTCACTCCCTTCCCAAATTCTTGTCCTTGCTGCACTAAAGGCTCCTTTCCCTTGGAGCTAGACACTGATTCACTTACTGTAGCACTCGTTGTTGCTGTTTCTCGCGCGATAACCTCACCCGGCTCATCACACGATTCACCCGAATCATCATAGTCACTGTCCATCATTATCATGGACAATTCTGCCAGTTCACGTGCCACTGCAGAGTCACTAAGGCCTTTCCTGCTTGCCTCACTACTTTTCTTAGGAGTAGAGGTCACGGGGCCCTTTGCAATGGGAGCAGAAGCAGCAGGAATGGCGGGGCGCAAGTGCGACATGGTTTCTCTACAGTGGAGGACAAAGAACTAAATGCCGTGGCTTATCTGAGAAGGGAAGGGTTGACAATGACACTTTAGGCTGACTGCTGCTAACTTACAGGCTAATTTTTTATAGGTAGAAAATCTCGGCAATACATAAAGAAATAGGTAGTTCCAGGTGAATGTAAATGTCAGTTAGGATTCTCCCTTCCTTTCTGATATATATATTTTTATTACAGACATCGATTACAAGGCATAAATCAAAGGGGAAATTACCGTGGTAATGTAGCGAATGAATGCACGTGAGGTTTTGTCAGGTGATAATTAGCCAATTTCTGGTGTATAACACTATCACTTACCTGTTTTTTTTTTTTTTGGTATATATTATTTTGTATAAGTATAGGGCATAGGGCTTATTTCAATGGATGAAATCTGTGGAAAAATCTGGGGGAAATTTACGTAGCGCAGCGCGGCGTGGGAGGTGAGAGGACAGGGTAACGGAGGGCAGGTAGGGAGGGGAGTCACGAAGGGGGTAAAATCGCTAAATTGTCAACAATGGATGGGAGTACAGATGAGATTTGGAGTGCTGACTAGTGTTGGACATTGGCAGTACTGATAGATGATACAAGCCACCACTTGAGAGCCCGGGATAATTCAAAATAACACAGAATCACAAAAGTGACGCCCCGCGGTATGATCCATTGTGGCCGAGCGTCACGAAAGTGACGCCCCGCGGTTAAGGGGTTAATTGACCTACTGTAATTCTTTATACACCAAATTGTAGCGAAATAAAATCCCTATAACTTTTTCTCAGTAACATTTACCACAATAATTATATTTATGTGAGAATAACTGAGGTAAAAAAAAATAATTAAGGCATAATATACAGTCGTCGTGGTCATAAATAATCACCTATCATCCGGTACCCCGTGCCTCAGGGTGGCTCCTTTATGAGTGGCAAGTCACAATGGAGTAAGAGGGGCTGAAAGGGAGGGGCCAGAGAGAGAAGGGAAGGTGGGTGGGGGGACGAGTGATGGTGCGAGGGTGGAGTGAGGGAGGGGATGAACGGCAGGTAGTGGAGGGAGAATGAAATGTGAAGTGGTTGATGGTCACATTATTTGTTTATTTTCTTTCATCCAGGACAAGATATAAAGGAGTCAATATTCGGTAGATAATGCTGCATTACATCTTGTATAGCAGCATCAGATAACAAGCTTTAGATTTGTGGTGATATCAGGTGCTGGCTCGTGAGAGAAATTTACTGACATGACAGATCAAACATTAGTGCAGAGCTATCAAGACTGTGTGGGCCCAGATTGTCAACGTGTGGGAGCCGGAAAACGAGAAGACACAGGCGCACTTCCTCCAGCACGGCACTTCTCTTGCATAGCTTGGCCTGACCAGTCACCACTATGCCCAAGCTCCACGAGAAATCCAGCGACTCTACTTGTGTCTGTGACCCATTGAGGGGGACACCCAACAGCAGATCCGAGCCGTCAGGAGCCACCACCATCCGGGGAACAGTGACTTGGTACAACGTGAGAGCGTACTACGGCTTCTAGTGCCGGGGCACTGGCGCTGATGTTTTCATACATGTCTTGGGGATTGCTGTACTGCATCCACGGCATTTCCAGCACTCACTTGGCGATGGGGAGATGGTGGAGTTTCGTGTCGTTCAGGTTCCCAAGGGGCCCGAAGCTAGGGATGTCACTGGACCGGGTGGTGTTGCTGTGTAGGGCTCTGCCCATGCACGGCAGCATCCCCCAGCCCGGGGATGCCAGCCAAGGGGGTCCTGGGAGTTCTGGCGACACAAACACACTTGTTGCATTGTGTATTGCGACGGCTGAAGCTTTTAGTCGGGTTAGCAAGGTGGTTCTGGCTGTCTCCTTCCTCAAATCTTTGAGGAGAACGGCCTACCATGCCTTGCCATTCTCCGAAGCTTTGCCCATGATCCACGTCTCCCCCCTCGTCAGGAGCGTCAGGCCCGGCGGCAGCAACCACCACCACCCCACACAACACCGCGGAAATGGCTGCAGCTAGACCACCCCTCTCAATCAGGCGACTGGCATCACCAATATTGACCCTACGATCACTGACCCGGAACCGACACAGGTCATGGACATTGAGCATGGGGAGACCGTTGTGGAGGTTCACCTCCCATCGTCAGGAGCTGAGGAGGAGCAGGTCTCTTCTCCCGTCCCTTCTGTCCATCTGGACGAAGAGGAGCCCCCTTCTTGCCTTCTCCATCTGCTCCTGACGATGTGAAGGCGCCTCTTCCACCTCCATCATCTCTCGTCATTCTCCCCCTCCACGTAAGGAGAAGAAGAAGAAAAATAAGAACAAGAAGGGAGCCAAGTCGACCCCTCCAACATCACCCATCGCATAGAGGCCCTCCTTCTGCCACTTTCAGACCCTGCAAAACTCGACGCCTGCACGGATACTTACCTTGAGGAGCTGCTTTTCAACCTCAGGGATCCTACTGACGATCGTGATACACTGCCTCTCGTCTATCAGCATTTGTATCAAGAGATCCGTGAGGCATACATCTCCAACTCCCTCTCACCATCCAAGGAAGCCAGTATCCGTGAAAGTGTCGAGGCAGATCCACCACATGCTACTCTCATTCACTACATTGCCACCGGACAACTCTCCTAGATCGCTGCACTCCATACCATCTGTCTGCCGTTTTCCTTCCATCTCTCTGCCATTTTTCATCCCATCTCTCTATCGTTTGCCCTTCCATTTGTCTGCCGTTTGTCTGGGACCTGTCTTGGCTGTTTTCCCTGTTTTTTTTTTTTTTTTTTTTTTTGCTTCACCTGCTTTTTTTGCTGCTCACGTCTGACAGCCTGTCTTGTTTGCCCGTGTCCCCACCACTGTTGTGGGGCGAATCACACAACAACAACAACCTCCAGCACACCACGGACGAGCGGGAGCTGTTCAGACGAAACCAGCAAGCCATCAACAACATTGTTTCCTTACTGCCGCGAAGACTGCAAAAGGTTATTAAGAGACAGGAGGCCACTGGACTACTTACTAAGGCTTTCCTTGTTACTTTGACTTTACTAATGTCGGTAAACATTGACACAGACTTAATTTGGGAGTTTGGGTAGGATTTTGTTTTATTTTCCTTCTAACATTTTAGGAGAGATATCGTAATTATATCCACCCATGTGCACAGACATCAAATGTATTGATCTTTTACGCACAATTATCTTAAATAGCCTTTTCATAAAGAGATGCCGTAAAATAGTTGACATGATGATGACTGTATAGAGGGAATGTATACCGAGAGGATGATCATATTTACTGTGGACTCAGCCATGTCAAAGGTTGCATAAGATATTTAGTTCCAAAATTAATTACATGTAAGGGTAAAGGACGTTTCTTAATTAAGTATTACGGAAGTCAAAGCCATCCAGATTTAATTCTGCGTTCGAATCAAAATATATGCATAAACACAAATATCTGGCTCGGCACTGATATTTGATCTGACACTTTTAAGTATTTTTCTCTCACTAGCCAGCCCTTGATATCACCACCAATCTAAAGCTTGTTATCTGACGCTGGTATACAAGATGTAATGCAGGATTTTCTACCGAATATTAACTCCTTTATAACATGCCCTGAATGAAAGAAAATAAACAATTATGACCACCACTTCGCGTTCATTCTCCCTCCCCTTCCTCACTCCACCCTCCACACCATCACTCGTCCCCCCCCACCTTCCCTTCCCTCTCTGCCCCCCCCCCCCTCTCAGCCCCTCTTGCTCCACTGTGACTTGCCGCGCATATAGGAGGCAGCTTGAGGCACGGGGTACAGGATAGGTGATTATTTATGACCAGAACTGTACATTCGGCTTATCTTTTTTTACAACTCCATAAGCAAGTACATTTATTCAGGATTACCATGAAAAAAAAAAAAAAACAATTATGAAAGCATAAATGAGTGTGTGAGGATAAATTGTTTGTGAACCACCAACTGTGCGGGAATAGCGCAGTGACGTGGGGGGGGGGGGGCAGCAGACTCTCTGTGTGTGGCCTTGGGCGCTGAGGCCTTCGTCCCGAGTACTCGCTCGTGGTAGGACGCAGCCTATTTTGAATGGTACCAAGAAGGTTAATTTTAAAATTAATTCTGTAATGGGAGAAATACAGAATTTTTTTTTTTTTTTAATACCTAGTCTGGCCCTCTGGTGGGACACGGCGGAAGTAACTGCATATCTAGGACAAAGAGATAGGTAAAACAAACTATTCATTTATTATATAAATTGTTTTTTTTTACCTCAAAGCGGCACTGATTGCAGTTTGAATCACTCAACACTCAGCCACAGAGATCACACAAAAATAAACTGAGTCTCTATCTCAATACAGTCTGTCACTCAAAGCTAACACGGAAATCAATGACACACCCTAAAACAAACTCACAGACGTTAAACAAACCGCATTTACACTGCACAAAATTCACTTAGAGACCAAACAATCAGCTGGATCATTGACCTAGATGCAGGACTATCAGACTGTTGTAGTGAAACAGACAAAACACTGAAACAGGGCTCTAGCAAGGCAAATCGCGAGTGGAGAATCCCTGGTGGAACCCATACTGACCATTAGAAAGAAGTCGATAGGAATTTTTTTTTTTTTTTTTTTGTACAATAGACTCAAAAACTTCCGAAATACAGGATGTTAAAGCAATTAGAGAATAGTTAGAGGGCTGGGAAAGGTCTCCCTTCTTTGGGACAAGCTGAATGAAAGGAAACTTCCGGTAAGAGGAAAAGATACAAGTTGACAGACAAAAGCAAAAGAGTTTACATAGGCAGGGTGTTAGCACAGAAGCACAGTTCTTAAGGACAAACAGAAGGGACCCCATCATGCCTTATGCCTTGTTTCCTCCACCAACAAAGTTGGAGGAGGTTATGTATTCACCTACGTTTGTTGCTTGCCGGACTCACAAGATTCGGCAAGCATGTTGGTCAGCTCTGTATGTTTATCTATCTCTCTGTTTGTCTGCTCTTTACAGGTCACAATTTTTCGTAAACGTTCTGAAGAAAACTCAGAAGATTGATATCCATAAACCCTAGAAGCCTATTGTTACATCATAATCGGTCAAAGGCCCTGAACTGGTTGGGGGGTTGAAACCCCTCCATGGCCATGGATCCGGAAATCATCGGGACCAAGTGACCAGTCCAGACACCATTTTTTCAGATTTCGAAAACCAAATATTTTCTTCTTACCAAATAAACGAGAAACGTCTGGCTTATCTGGCTTCTTAAACCTATCCTGTGCTTCACAATGAAGTGCGAAATTTTTTTCCAAATGACTACCTACATGCCAGTGAAAACTAAGGAGACACAATTGGATCCATCCAGCAAGAACTCTGCCTATGGCACTTTCATCCGTTTGTTTGTCTGTTTGTCCACACAGTATCTCCAGAAGTTCTCAGTGAATTTCAATTAAATTTCATGGAAGGGTGGGTCATGGGCTAAGAAAGAATTTATTAAATTTAGGGGCTGATCCAGATCCTGCAGTGACATTGGCGGGGGTTTGCGTTTTCTGAGTGCTTTCTAGTTAGGTTTGAGGCCAGTGATGCCAGAAAATACATCAGCTGAAGAAATTTCAATGTCAGTCATGGGGAAGTCAGAGGATGGAAGTGATGGAGGAACAGTACTGGAATCGTCTAAAGTGAAATTGGAGGAGAAAGTATGAATGAGGAGTTCTGCTTTTATCAGTAGAAAAAATGGCTACGGAGTCATCAGAGTGGAAATGAGGAGGGATGGATGATGAGGTAAAATTGTTATAAAGGTTTTTGAAAGGGTGCCAGAAGGAGCAGGAAGAATTTGAGCTGGAGAGTTCAGAGCATTTAGCACAAATGAAATTATTTTTAGCAGTGTGAAGAACAGACTTTGCACGACTCCAGACAGAAACATAAAAGAGATGAGATTCAGGGATGAGTTGAATCCATTATTTTTTGTAGGCCTTCTCCTTGTTGTAGACGACAATAGAACAAGCGTGATTAAACCAATTTTTTTTTTTTTTTTTTTTTTTTTGCATAGTCAAAGGACATGAGAAAGGAATGTATGCTTCCATGCCCGAGAGAATAGCCTCTGTAATGTGCAAGGCACACTGAGATGGCTCCCGGCCGTGGAAGCAATAATCATTCCAGGGAAAAATCAAAGAAGTACTGCCTGATGACCTCCCAATCAGCAGCTCCAAAGTGCCACAACCAATGTTTCTTTGGAGGGTCCACAGGATGTGCTGGTGCAATAGGGTAGGTAAAGGTAATAAAATTGTGATCAGAGGAGCCCAACGGAGAGGAAAGATTAAAAGTGTAAACAGAAGGATTAGTTGAAAGGAAGAGGTCAAGTATGTTGGAGCTCTCTCCAAGGCAGAGATACAGATGGGGTACTGTATAAGCTGCACTAGGTCATTAAGGATAGAAAAGATGTAGGCTTGCTCACCACGCCGATCAGTGAAAGGAGAGGAGAGAGATTTCAGAGAAAGGAGAAACGGATAGGATGTGTTCCATCGTTGAAGTAAGACAGTCAATGAATTTGTCATAGTCAGTAGAATTAGGGGATAGGTAAACAGCACAGATATATTTAGCCAGAGAATGACAGGAAAGCCGGAGCCAGAGAGTAGAGATTCAGAAGAATCAAGTTCAGGAACACAAGAGCAAGCTAAGTCGTTGCGTACATTACAACAGCCACCATTGGCTTTGAAATGAGAATAGAGGGACACAGCGTTTGCTACCTACCAGCAGCCAGATTTTCAAGTTTATAATATAATATATGACCCAGAATATTCTACAATGAAATTCACTGAAAGTACAGCCGGTAAGAATATATTTTTATACCGTTTTTTGAGGTTAGAGCTGCACTGGATATTATATAGGCTTCTTATCAGACTTAAGGAAAAGGTAAGAAAAGATTCCTTTGGGTAATCATCCTATAATAAATTCACAATGGTACACATCTTTGCTGTCATACAACATCCGCTTCTTTTCACTCACATCTTTCCTCATACCTTCCCTCCTATCAGTGCATTTACCTTCTCTCACACCACACCCCCTTCCATCGAACACCTTCTTTTTCACTCAGACACAGTTATCTCCTTTCTGACTCACACTTTGCTTTTTTTCCTCATGCACTCTTTCTCTCGCCCTCTTCCCTACCCTGACCCACTCCTTCGCACGTTTCCACTCTTACTCCCACTCTCTCATGACAACTTATTAATCCACGTCTTCCATCTTCCTCTAACGCATACCTCAGTTTCCTCCCCAAGCACACACACACACACACACACACACACACACACACACACACACACACACACACACACACATGTTTGCATACATGCGTACACACACACACACACACACACACACACACACACACCGCATGCACGCACACAAGTTTGCATACACGCGTACACACATGTATGCACACACACATACACACACACACACATACACACACACACACACACACACACACACACACACACACAGCACTCTCTCTCTCTCTCTCTCTCTCTCTCTCTAAGCCGTCTGATCCTTCACTTGCTTTGCAATTTATGACGTCCTGGTTCGACCTCTGCAAATATTGAGAGGAAGTCGAGCAAAGCTGAGGAGAGAGGGAAGGATTAAAACAGGAGAGTAAGTAAAAAATGATAACTTGGATTCTGGAACAATGATGATGATGATGATTATGATGATGATGATGATCATGTAAGAGATATGGCAAACATAAAGTAGATAAAAGAATAAATAAACACAACTATAGGGTGTACCAGGCGTTGCAGCACTTAATATTTGACCATAACATGCTGAACTGTATTTATGAACTACTAGTATGATACTCGTATGATCTACTTAAGCAGGTGTCATCTGGCCGTATCAAGATTTAATTAGAAATATGTCACCGTAATTAACACATTTCAGAGGTTGACTCTAACCAATTGACCACCCAGCGATATATAAGGCAGTCTAGACTCTACAAATAGCACAGGTCCCCTAGACCTTTAATCCCTAAACCACGGGGTTGTTTTGGCTTGACTTGCTTGTCTCGCGGGCATATTCGCGCTCTGACAGACTCTCTAAAAATATTTGCCAAAAATCAGTTATTAGTCCTGGAATATTAAAATTACATATGCATATGGCACATACTTTCAGCTTTCTCCTGGGATGTTTGTTGAGCCTTCTTCGAGTACTGAAGGACTTGTGGAGACTTCTGAAGTTGGGTAACAAAGTCTCCACTTTACACTTCCCGACAACCCGTAATATGAATATCACAGCCTGATATTATCAATAGAAAAACTATTCTATGATTTTCAAATAGTTTGGAATCCATACTAAAAAAAAAAAAAACTGTGAAAGCAAGGAATATTACTACCGCGTGTGACCTTCCCACTTGCGTTCGTTCACCGCTGGAGTTCTGTCGTTTATTGTTCGTAAAAACACTCACACTTTATATTTCTATTACTATATAACAAATATATCTGCAGTCTTTATCCATAAGTTTCCTTCTGTAATTGTAGTTTATTGTCATTGTAGGCATTCAATTTCTCTTTCAGTAAAATATGTAGCATTCACTTTCTCGTCCTGTATACTACCATTGAGAGCGAATCTGTCACTTTCACTTTCACTTTCATAACTCCCAGTATTCATACATGCTAGAGTGAAACTCACTTTCATTACTCCTAGTATACATACTCGTATTCTTATATTACTACTCATTTACATTTCTATTTACATTCTCTATTTTATTTACATTATTTACATTTCTATTTTATTTGCACTGTGTTATGCACTGTCACTTGCAGTAACTTATATTTCTATTACTATATAACACTTAAATATATCTGCAGTCTTTATCCATAAGTTTCCTTCAGTAATTGTAGTTTATTGTCACTGTAGGCATTCAATTTCTCTTTCAGTAAAATATGTAGCATTCACTTTCTCCTCCTGTATACTAGCATTGAGAGCGAATCTGTCACTTTCACTTTCACTTTCATAACTCCCAGTATTCATACATGCTAGAGTGAAACTTTCACTTTCATTACTCCTAGTATATATACTCGTATTCTTATATTACTACTCATTTACATTTCTATTTACATTCTCTATTTTATTTACATTATTTACATTTCTATTTTATTTACACCGTGTTATGCACTGTCACTTGCAGTAACTTATAAAACTATTTTCCACTGTTCACTTATATTTACATTCATTCATTGCTTTCACTTGCTGTTTACACATTGTTTACATTTCCACATGCACTGTTTTAGTCACCAGAAAGATCGTAGTTACTGTCCATCATTTTCATCGATAAATTAGCCAGTTCACGTTCCACAGCAGTCACTTAGCCCTTTACCCCTTTCCACACGAGGTTTAGTAGGGGGTAGAGGTCACAGGGCCCTTTGCATGGGGTTACAAAGCAGCGGAATTGGACAGGCGCGAATCCGATGTGGTTTCACCTTGAAAGATGACAGTAAACTGAATACAGTGTGATGGCCTAGGGGGAGTGCAATGCTGCCAATGTCAGCATGATAACAGCTGCTGATACATATGCTATGAAATGATTGGCAGGAAATCTAGACAATACATAAAAAATTAGGTAGTTCCAGGTGAATGTAAATATCACTTAGGGTTCTCCCTTCCTTTCTTATATATATTTTTATTACGAGAGTAGATTATACGGCATATTTCAAGGGGAAATAAACAGCGAAATTTAGCGAACGAGTGCACGTGAGGTGTTGTCAGGTGATAATTAGCCAATTCCAGGTGTATGGCACTATGACTTACCTTATTTCTTTTTTGTATATATTATTTGGTATAAGAATAGGGCATAGGGCTTATTTCAATGGATGAAATCAGTGGAAAATTCCAGGGAGGATTTACTTAGCACAGCACGGCCGGGCAGGCGAGAAGATAGGGTAATGGAGGAGAGGTAGGGAGGGCAGTCAAGAACGGGGAGAAATGGCTAAATTGTCAACAATGGATGGGAGTACAGATGAGAATAGGAGTTCTGACTAGTGTTGGACATTGGCAGTACTGATGGATGATACAAGCCACCACTTGGAAGCCCGGGCGAATTCAAAATAACACAGAATCACAAAAGTGATGCCCCGAGGTATGATCCCTTGCTCCCAAGCGACACAAAAGTGACGCCCCGCGGTTAAGGGGTTAAGTAATGTATCCTTCACCCATTATCTCCCGACTTTTTAGTTTTTGAAAACTTGTAGTTTTTGGCAAAATTTTGTGAGAGTAAGGGCTAAGAATAATGGTAAATGTGACTGAAAAACTTTAATCTTAATAGTAACCTTACAATAAGCTGTCCTCAAATGAGGATGCTGGGAGAATAAGGCTGTAATAATGGTCTTACAATTAAAGTTCCATAAATTTATCATAATATGAAGAAAGTAATTAATGGCTTCCTTCTAATATCTTTTCAATAATATCACATGGTACTATGAAGATTAAAACTTATTTGCAAAATCAGAACACAATTTCAATCGAAAAACCTCCTGGCAACTGTCCTTGTTTTATTTATTCTCTAGTTTCTTTTATGATATGAGCTAAAGCATTCAGCACAAAGAGTAACATTACATTTAGAACAAAATGTTCTTGGCATGGTGGTACATGGCTTGTTTTGACACCGCTGCTGTTTTTTCCGTTTCTCAGTCATATGGCCCTTGCCATCATACCGACTATCAGAAGCAGTGGTGCCAGATGCTGGAGTACTATGGGGTCATCCCATCGTCACTTCCATACAACATAATTTCAAATAAGGTACACAGATAGCGCTTTTGAAGTCCAATAAGTCGAGTTGTGCACTGCTTTGGCCTTGTAGAATGTCTATAAATGATCGATGAGTTCACTACTGCCATATCTAAGAATTGTATGAATAAAGGTCAGTACCATTTCTTCCCTCTAATTGACACAGAATATTTACATACTAGCCAGTCATGGTGATCCACACCGCCCATGTATTTGTTATAATTATAAATGGCATTTGGCTGAGGAACACTTCCCTTTGTCTGTGCATTTTTTAGCCAATGCTGCACTTTAGCAAGTGGTTCTACTGTATCATAATTTGTTCCAACCGTTACACATTTGTTATCAAACCATTTTATCATGAGAACTTCTTCGTTTGTATCAAACCTATAGTCATATGCTCCTCTTGTTTCTTTTTTGATATGATTTGAGGACTTTAGTGGACGTTGTTTCAAACGATTCTCCCTCAGTGTTCGTGTCCCTCGATAGCCAAGATTTCTCATGTGAATAAGTAAGTCATAACTAGAAAAATAAGTATAAAAAAAGACTGAATGGGATTCTGTGTTCACAACGAAGGCTCAAAGGGAACTGAAAGGTATAGGCATTGGTAGTTAGTGGAGTGCGAGGTTCTGCATACCTTGACAAGAACAAGCAAGTTACAGCACATTCTCCCAGCATCCTCATATGAGGACACAGGTTTTGAATGCCACATTGAGCATCTTGCTTTGCTTATAGTTAG